>NW_026042325.1:0-169229 GCF_023856365.1 Brienomyrus brachyistius | reverse complement strand
TGCAGGTCTCAGTGCCCAGGCACTGGTATTCATTGGGGGGGGCACCGTGACACACGGCTGTGTGGACCTGGGGGGGTGAGAAAGGGCAGAGCCATCAGTAAGATGCACAGAGACGGGGGGTTTGGACTGTATACCAGCGCTAAATCAAGACTTAGCCGTTAGCTTCTGCTCAGATGCGGAGGTTAGGAGAGGCGGAAAGTGGAAAGGAAGAGGGAAGGAAGGAAGGGGGGGAAGGAAGGAAGAGGGAAGGAAGGAAGAGGGGGAAGGAAGGAAGGGGGGGAAAAGGAAGAGGGATGAAAGACAGGAGAGGGAGAAGAGGGGAAGGAGGAATGGATAGAGAAAGAAGGAAGAGAGGGAGGCAGGAAAGAAAGGAGAAAGAACAGAGGGAAACAGAGAAGGAAGGAGTGAGATTGGGGGGCGGGAAAGAAGGATCGCTCTCAGGGGGGGGGAAAGAAGGATCGCTCTCAGGGGGGGGGGCGGGAAAGAAAGATCGCTCTCACCACACGACAGAAAATCTCCCAAAATGACCCAGGGAAAATTCTGAAGTGATTTTGCATATTTTACCGTAATTATGGCAACTGAGATCAGAGCACACAAGGTATATTTAACACGATAAAGCTGCAAAGCCGCAGGCATGACAGCGTGTCATTTACTGCGTGACCTGCAGCGTCTATCTGCCACAGGGCGTGGTCGTCACCAGCCCGCGCCGGCCGGCCCCTCCTGCCTCTTCAGCGCCACCCACGGCCATTTCCTGCCGTCTGCGCTCCAGCGAGAGGCTACAGCCAGCTGCCAAGACCCCGGTGAGTGAGAGACAGCCAGCTGCCAGAGCTGTGAATGAGGAGAAGGTTCTGGAAGGGGCTCTGGGCCGGGGCGGGCGGGCGGGCCGGCCGGCATAATGTGGAATTGAAAGCAATTAAAGTGGTTGGATTTAGAATACTGGCATTGAAGAGGAGGGTACGTTACAGTACAGGTGGGAGCATGCGACACCCGGGGGGCACGATGTAGCCACATCACATACAGGAGGTGTGAGATACCCACTAAATACGGTTATATTAAAATACTTTTATTGTATTGTGCATATATATTGTGTCAAGGAGTGTGAGGTTAACATAATGACAAACAATGGAGTTCATCAAAAATAAATCTCTGCTTCTGTCTCCACACACAGCCAGATACTCGGGGGGGGGGGGGGAGGTCTCGAACCCCAGCACCGCTCCCCTCCGGTTCCCGAATTCAGTGATACTTCTGACCTGCCTTCTTCTGACCTTCAAACATCGGGGAGGGTAATTCCCACCACGTTATGAGCCCCCGGGGGGTGGGGTGGTCAGTGCAATGACATGACAAGCAGTAAAGGTACCGGAGCAGGAAGTGTAAGCAAGGGCCCCCCCATTTCCATGCTGTATCTAAAGCACCGGGGGCTTTATCTCAAACTGCGCCCCAGCAGCACAAAGGCGGCCTGTGTTCTCTGCCTGGCCGGGTGGCAGCCCCCTGGGCCGCTTCCAGATCTGCCTGCCCGGAGGCCTGCTGCCCCGGCGAGGCGGCCCGCTCCCCCCGGCGAGGCGGCCCGCTCCCCGCTCCCCCGGCGAGGCGGCCCGCTCCCCGCTCCCCCGGCCGAGGCGGCCCGCTCCCCCCGGCGAGGCTCCCCGCTCCCCCCGGCGAGGCGGCCCGCTCCCCCGGCGAGGCGGGCCGCTCCCCCCGGCGAGGCGGCCCGCTCCCCCCGGCGAGGCGGCCCGCTCCCCCCGGCGAGGCGGCCCGCTCCCCCCCGGCGAGGCGGCCCGCTCCCCGCTCCCCGCTCCCCGCTCCCCCGGCGAGGCGGCCTGCTCCCCGCTCCCCGCTCCCCCGGCGAGGCGGCCCGCTCCCCGCTCCCCCGGCGAGGCGGCCCGCTCCCCGCTCCCCGGCGAGGCGGCCCGCTCCCCGCTCCCCGCTCCCCCGGCGAGGCGGCCCGCTCCCCGCTCCCCCGGCGAGGCGGCCCGCTCCCCCGCTCCCCGCTCCCCCCGGCGAGGCGGCCCGCTCCCCGCTCCCCGCTCCCCCGGCGAGGCGGCCTGCTCCCCGCTCCCCGCTCCCCCCGGCGAGGCGGGCCTGCTCCCCGCTCCCCGCTTCCCTCGGCGTCCAGAGCTCTTAAATTCCTCCGTCTCACGGTCAAAGTGACAAGTGGCACTTTCGCTAACGTCAGAGTCTGCATCCTCACGTTTTGGCTCCCGGCAGCTCCCCCGGTCCAGGAGCTAATTGCAGGCTTGCCGGGAGCCCTCCCCTCGTAAAGAGTCACAGCCCATCATCTCGGGCAGATTCCCACACAGTTCCGACACACGCCCAGGAATCTGTGCGTCGTGGAACGGGCCACAGCGTCACACTGCTCCGAGAGTCCAGCTAGCGGGGACACCCCGGCAGATAAAACCCCCCCCAGGGCGGTGAAAGGTCAGGAAGGACTTCAAAAAAAAAAAAAAACAAGACAAAAACACCCTCACAAACCCTACAATTCTTTGTGGTCGGCCATTTTGAAGTCAACGCTAATTATAATCTGGTAGGAAAGGCAAACCTCGTGGCAGGCGTGGTGCGACCCAAACCGATGAGTCAGACAGGCAAGTGTGAAGAGGCAAAATGACCCCCCTTCCCATGGCAGAACATACAGGCTCCCTCCGTCCGCCAGGAAGGTATTGTACCTGGAGCTCTTTCGGCAGAGGTGATCTCCAAGCTCGAGGGTCCGCACCTATGTTTGGGGTCAGCCAGCACGGAAAATCCAGGAAGGGCCCTAAGCGGCACTTGAGTCGGCTCGGCTGTAAAGGCAGGAACGCTGGGACCGTCGCTGCCGTGGAAACACAGGAAGAGTCCAAATCCGAGTTAAGCAGTGAGAAGAATGTAGGCGGGGCCTAAGGTGAGGTCGCCCCGCCCATATAGCGACTGAAACTGTTAGTCTTGGCAGCCGCCATTCCCATTCCCTCCCCTTTCTTCCAAACATCAAATGTCCGCCGACCCATTTAATGACCCAACAGAGTAAAATGGGGGGGGGGGGACAGAGCACCCCCCCCTCCCAAACCACCACCAGTACAGGCAGACTGGGACCCCTCCTGTGAATGCTGTGGGGCTCTAAGGTAACTCGCAGGCCCAGTGAGTTCTCTGCAACCAGAAACAGTGGGGGGGCGCCGTCTAGCAGTCTCCTGAGGCCGGGAGCGTGGACTCAAACTGCTGTTGGTCCATTATCATAAGGGGGTCGCAAACATGCAGTATCCCGGCATCCCGCCTCTCCACGGCAAGCCTGGGCGTCGCTGTTAAGCCCCGCTAGGCCACTACGGAAATGTCAAAACATCTGATACACACCTACCAACAAACAGCAGCAAGCAACCGAAATCCTGCCTCAGGAGAACAGCTCAGAGGGCCAATGAGCTCATGCCGCAAGTCGGGGGGGGGGGGCAGCTCTTAATGGATTACCTGCAGCCCCTATTTCGGAAATTCCCTTCAAGCCAAACAAAAACAGCCAGCACCTATTCCTGTCCTGGCAACAGTGTGGGGGGGGTGACTCGTATATAAAACAGCACCATCCCGCCCCCGAAGGTGGAGAAGGTGAAGCTGGAGCCCAAGGCTGGGGCACCGTGTGTTCCTGCAGCGCTGCGGCTGCCGCGCCCTTCTGCTCGCCGTCCTGCTCCCAAGGCGCCGTTACGGGGGGGGGGGGGGGGGGGGGGGGGGGGGGGGGGTGGGGGGGTCTGCTGAGCGCCGTTACGGGGGGGGCTGCTGAGCGCCGTTCCTGCAAACCTCTCATTACCGCATAAGCGCTACCTCTGCACGCACTGCAGACGGGACCACAGTCTCCAGAAGCCAGACTGAGCCGGGAACTAACCAAACTATTGTTTGGGAGACTATTTTAACTTTTGCTAAACCACTGCCCATAAACCACAAAACCTAGCATGCACACCCCCACCAGTCATAAGTCGGCACCAAACTGGGTGGGGGGGTGGGGGTTGGTTTGCCCTCTGCGGTGAACCTAGGCCTCCCCCCCCCAGGTCCACATTCCTGCACACAGGGGCTCCTGATTTCTGGCGGAGTGACAACCAAAGCAAGAACTAAATCTGGCTCAAGACACAACAATCTCATTTCTTGCAAAACAATTTGGCTCTCGGCCTGCAGCTGGTATCCAGATTGGTTGCCCATTGGCTACATAGGGATCTCCAAGCCACACCCACAACTACAACCTCCCCACCTGAGTGGCCGACACAACTGTCAGTTTAAAAATGTGGGCTGGTCTGGAAGCCACTGACTATGTATGGATACCAAACCCAAACAGATGTAGAGAGCGCTGCCTGCAGGCCTTGGATACACAGAGGCCTGGTTTATCTGTCATTAATTCATATATCATTAATAGGGGCTGGACAATGAAGCTGAAGCCCCTGGTTTAGACCACGGTAATTTATCAGTGTGGTGTAGGGCCTCGTTTTGCAGCCAGTACGGCGTCAGTCTGTCTTGGGGATGACAGGCACACGTCCTGCACGGCGGCCAGAGGGATTTAGAGCCGTTCCTCTCACAGAACAGTGGTCAGGTCACTACGGGATGCTGGTGGAGGAAAACGTTTCCTGACTCGCTCCTCCAAAACACCCCTCTGTAATACTCAGATCTGGTGACTGTGCAGGACATGGGAGATGCTCAGCTTCACTTCCATGTCCATCAGACCAGTCTGTCAGCAGTCTTGCTGTGTGAATTGGTGCATTATCTTGATACACAACCTTCAGGGTACAATGTTTTGAACCACTGGGTGAACATGGTCCTCCAGCATGATTTGGTCCCTAGC
This sequence comes from Brienomyrus brachyistius, assembly GCF_023856365.1. Lineage (NCBI taxonomy): Eukaryota > Metazoa > Chordata > Actinopteri > Osteoglossiformes > Mormyridae > Brienomyrus > Brienomyrus brachyistius. The sequence continues at coordinate 164,452 of NW_026042325.1, read as the reverse complement.
AGTGATACGGCCAAAGTATCTGCCGTACGGAAAGACGGTGAAGGTGGACTCGGAGAACAAAGCATGTTTCACATTGTCTACAGCCCAAGATTTGCGCTGCTGGCGCCATTGAAACCGACGTTTGTCATTGGCATCAGTGACCAAAGATTTGAATATAGCAGCCGGACCATGAATATTGACCCTGTGCAGATGTCAATGACCAATCTTGATGGTAACAGGAGAGTTAACTCTGCAGTGACTTGGGCAGCTGCGGCTTCCTGTTTTTGGGATATAATCCAGGTTCCTACCTGGACGTCCCTCTCAGACGGCCTCCTCCTGCACCCACAGTCACTCACGTTAGATATGGTCCATGTGCTGGAGTGCTGACATCACCCTGGAAACCGCAGCTCTCTATCAACCACAAAGACTCACTGTCCTGGTCACAGATACGGCAGGGAAATGCGCACCAACAATTTGTCCTCTTTTGAACTCTGATGTCTCCCATTATGTTGTGGATTGAGATTTTATATACAACTGTTATTTCTCTGCTAATTCAACCTTCACACTCTGCTCTAACTGGGGGAATGTGTGATGGAATGTGGCCATCAGTGAATATCGGCCCCCAGGCTGAGCATATATTGCCATAAAATCTCAGAACGGTTTTCGACAAGTGTTTCAGTTTCATATGTCCAACCCCTGTATCATTCATCAAACCCCAACAACACAAACAACAGGAAACTACTATATGTGTGGTATTCAGCCATAGTTACGGCAGGGAACTTAACAGAGGAAAACGAACCCAGCAGCAGACAGAGCGCTGCTCCCCTGGACCTCTAGGTTTTTAACCTACTTTCCTTCAGCGGGAATCACAGCAGAAGTCCAGCCCAGCAGATCTTATCGAAGGCCAAGGAGGGCAGGAGGAGAGAAGGCTGGGCGACCGGATCGCGAGCGGCGGGGCCAACGGGAGCAGAAAACCCCAAAACGACGTCAAATTCAGGCAAAAGCTCCCGGCTCCGTGAGACCGATGAACTAAACGGGATCGTTAAATGGAAAAAACCATCAGCACCCGTGGGGGGAAAAATGCAAATAAGACAAGATACACCAAGGGGGGAAAAATAAAAACACCCCCACCAGTGAAAGCGAGGCTCCGACATAATCCATCTCAGGATGAGTGCGAAGAGCAGAAAGACAGGGGGCGGGGCATGGGGGGGGCAGGTAATGGCTTGTAGGCCGTCTGTAAACAGGAAGCTTGCAGGTACACTTCACGGCATTAAAGATACCCGCCCCCACCTACTCCAGACAAAATCCCTTGGGGGGAGGCGGTTACTGTTCACGTATTAAGATGATTATGACTTTCTCAAAACCACAAAGGCTTCGGTTCATTTCTTGGCAACCTGAAACAGCTACACAGCATCTTAGCCCTTTCTGCCTGAGGAGGACACGCTCCCAGCTGGCCGACCTCAACATCGCAACTCCGTCTAACGAAATAAAAGTTACTGTGAATCACTCTCAATTGCTGAAGAATCACACCAATACATCTGAATGGAGATTAATGATAATACAAACGTATCTCCTAGTTAGAATCCCAAACAATGAGCGCCTACACCAAGCCTGAAATTCACAAGCAACGTGCTAACAGGCAGAGATCTATTTAAAGCTTCTGATAATTGCTTTAACCCTATATTATGGCTTTGGGGGGGGGGGGTAGATTGTTCTCTTAATTGCAGCAGGACATCAGAGATCATTAAGTTGTTTTTTCAAAGTAACTTCCAAGTAAAGACTTCAGGAATTAAGCTGCGATTCATCTGTGCAGCACAAAGAGTAAATCGGGAGAAAAGTGGCAGCTCTCTACGAGGAGCGGCTCATCAGAAGGGAGACAAACCAACGGGATGAAGCAAGAGGAGAAGCAGGACGAGAGAGAGAGAGCGAGAGCGAGAGCGAGAGAGAGAGAGAGAGAGAGAGAGAGAGAGAGAGAGAGAGAGAGAGAGAGAGAGGAGAGAGAGAGAGGCTCCAGGGCGCTGCAGGCATCGAAGGCACAGAGCTAAGATGCATACTGGGAGACCTGGCAGGGCGAGTAACCCTGTGAATGAACACGAAGCCCCAGTGGGATGAGGAACATCTCCTGCAGTCTAAGGACTCCCCTGAAGGCCAGCCGAACGAGGCCTGCACAGAAAGTGAGCAGGTAGCCGTCGCTTACAAAGCTCTGTGTTCATCCATTAGTGAAGCATCTACTGCCCTCCATTACCTGCCGCTCCTGTCTGCCTGCGACTTCTCCAGTCTGAGGAGGAGTTTGTGAGGAAAGGAGAGATCCAGTGATCTGGCACTCTACTCTCACGCCAAAGACGAATAAGTCCCCCCTTCCTTAATGCACCACCCAGTTCTGGATTTCTGGCCTGGCGTTCGATCTGCAGCCTCTATCTGAAGACTTCATTAGCTCCATCTGAGCCCACCTCAAATCTACAGACACCCTCCACAAGAGGCCACGCAAGGCAGTGACCCGATATGAGGGTCCTGCCAGCAACATCTCCCACCGGCTTTGCACCGGTTTTGGAACCAGACTGGTTCTGTGCCAGATTCCAGAGCAGAAATTCACTGGAGTCTGGGCCCAGATCACTTTGCATCTCTGATTCTAATCTAGTATTTCATTGCTATTTATTCCTCTTAGTTACAGCCCATAGCCACCAATAAAACAAACTGTAATATCGCAGTGAAATCTGCACTGCGCAGGCGGCCCCCGTGGGATGCAGCAGCGCTAGTGCATCGGATCACACATGGTGGTCGGGCGCGTGCCGCTCGGCCTTCGCCACTGCTGTTCTCTGCCCTCCCGTGGGAGCCAGCCTGACCCCAAAGGGCTAATGGCCAGAGTCCAAGTGCACCACCACAAATGGGCGGCAGTGAACCCCCAGGAGGACTGGCAGGGAGGTGGGAGGGAGGGCTGGATACCAGGGAACACGGACATTTTACGAATGATAAATAAATCGCCAACAATGAGGGCTCGTGACCCCTGGAGCGTCGCCACTGTGGATCCCGCCCACAGTACAGGAAACGGTCCTCTTACGGGGTCACGAGTGGCGGTCACCAGCGGTTGATGCACAACATCTGGAAGGCAGATGTTAGCAATGAACACCCCGCCCCCTCAAAAAAAAAAAAAGCCGTCCACTCCAACGGCATGCGTGTGCCAGTGACTGCAACTACCCAGCGTACACCATCCGACACTAACAGACGTCGTAAGGAGATTTCACAGATTCAGGGAGGACAGGAATGGAAGTGCTTCAGTGGAACGGGAAGATCCTGTTTGAAAGGCAGAGACCAAACCAATGTAAAAAACTGGAGGGGAGGTGAGTGCGGAAACACCGAATGGATCCATTAAACACCAGCACGATCGGCACGATCAGCACGATCAGCAACACCACGATCAAAAGTCTCTCTGCCTGATCCTTCCATTTTTTATTCGGTACCGGAACTGGGCTTGTGTGTGTGTGTGTGCGTGTGTGTGTGCGCGCGAGAGAGAAAGAGAGGGAGATGTAAAATACATCGTGGGGACCAAATGTACCCACAATGTGATAAAAACATGTTATTCTGACCTAGTGTGGGGGTTCGGGTTAGGGTTAGGTAGGGTTAAGGCTGTCATCGCTTGGATTAGGGTTTTGCCCATAGAAATGAATGGACGGTCCCCACAAAGATATCAATACGTGTGTGTGTGTGTGTGTGTGTGTGCGGGGGGGGGGGGGGGGGGGGTCTTGTTCCAAATAGGTCCTGAGAATGTCAAAAAGGGGCTTCGGCAGCCGGCATTGCTGCTGATGGTTTGTGGGGGTGGGGGCGGTGGTGAGGATGAACAGAGTGTTCCCTAAACTCTCACCAAGCGCAATCTTAGCATGGCCAAACAAGTCCCCCCCCGCTCCTTCCGGAAAGAGGGGCAAGAAGCCCGCCGATGGGGGCTCTGGAAGTGCGGCCGTGAGATGGCATGCTCCTGTAAGCAGGACGGCCATGGTTACGACAAGGGGGCAAAACAACAGGCCGCTCAGGGGGGCAGAGAACAGGATTTAAATACCGGCACAATCCTACACTCCTAGGTACAATTCTTACATTTCATTACTATTCAGAAAGAGTGCGACAAGCTAAAGACGACTATGAGAAGATGCGTGCTGCATGGTTATAAGAAGCGTGGGGGGGGCCTTTTAGCGGCCAGAAGTTTGCTTTGACAAGGAAGAACCATTCCGATGAGAAACAGGAACAAAGACAGGCAGGGTGGGGGCTAGAACCCCAGGCCAAGACACCAGCCTCGATATTTTACTGTGTTTTCCATTCATTATCCGAGTGTCAGAATAAAGAAGAAGAAAGACAATGCAAGTCCAGCTCCAGCTCGTCGTTCCTCTACAGGCCTGTTGTTCTGCTTTCAGAGGAACATCTGGGCCACTTCCTGTGAGAATCTCTAGCAGATGAATCCAAGGTAATCACCATTATAAGATTCTGGCACCCATAGAAGTATTGTTTTTTAGGGGTTGGCGCGTGGTGGGGGGTGGGTAATGAGGTACTTCTGCTTCTCCTCCAGGTCCCAGACACAGCAGTTCTTGGGGGGGGAACTTTGCAGGTATGGGATTTCTGCTAATATTGAGGGGGGCAGAATAAACATGACTGTATTCCAGCACATCCCAGCAGCTCTGGTCTCCTCACAGTGTTGATACTGCCGACGACTGAACTGGGAATTCCGGGAAGGAAAAAAACAAAGAAACATAAAATGGTACAACTGACTTCACAGCGAGGGCTGAAGCTCACATGACTCAACCGCACATTCATAAACCGACCAAAGTGTTTGGATGAAGCGGGTGGTGGGGGGGAGGGTAGCAGAGGGACGGTTCCAATCGGCGAACTACGGTATGCAGAGTGCGTCTGGAAATGTCTGGAACGAAGACCTGAAATACTGGCACCTCAAAACGTGGTGGTAAAAGGTCTCGTATTTAATCAGCAGAACTTTTTTTTTTTTTTTTTTTAAATAGAGGTTCATGTTGGTTTAGCCTATACTGATCACCGGCTCTGTGATCGCTGAATACCACCAGTATGACAGAACAGCCCCGCATCCGAACCCACGCGGGTCCAGGGGCTCAGGGGAATACCCTCCCCCTTCCCGCCCCACACAAAAGACAACCACAACCCCGCATGCTGTGGCATGACCCCCCCCCCTCCCGCTCCCATTTACAGAATTTACTGAGCGTCAGATGCCTGTGACTGAACCAATCACAAAACGTACACTGATACCAGCAGACCAGTAGGGCTGGGCCACCTCCCCCAAAACCCAAAGTAGCCTAAAAAGGTCTTCAGGCCACACAATTCTCAGACAGGATTAAGAACTCGCAGTGGAAACTGAACTGAAATTCCTAATGAGAACCTTAATTGCACATTCAAAGTGCGTTAAGTTTAGTCGATGAAATACAGTAATGGTTTCGGAATTAACACAAGTGCTCCATTAAATTTCACACTGCTTCTCATTGGAGGTGATGTTTAAAAACGCACGTTTTCACAGGGGCCACCACACATCTGGAGTTCCCCGGACGAGTCCCTCTTTCCCTCCTGTCCAGGCATCCGGATGATTTTCCAAAAAACGGCGGTTTGTCCAGGTTGTCGAATGCATCGCAACAGCATTTGCAACCTTTACTTTCAAAATTAAATGACATGGCACATTCCCCTGCGTGTCACACTGCTCATGAGCGACATCAAACTCTGCAGACGATGCAGTTCACAAGAAAACAGAACGTGTCAGTGGTTCCGTTTTCTTGTGAACTGCATCGTCTGCAGGGCTGTAGCCAGCTATGAGGTTATAGAAGCATCAGAAGTATCCGCAGAAATATTTCAAAGCCAAATTGGATATCAAAACAAGTGTATCTGATGTTATCTTGTAATGGTGTAATATCAAGCATTTCTCTTTATTTTTTATGTTTATATATGGTTACAAATAATCTGAAATTACATGCTTCATACCCATAATTCTTTTCTCCAGAAAACAAGCAGCACAAAGCAAAGCAGAAATGTGAAAGCGATTAAAACAATGTGCATGGCACACATTCCTTACAAAGAAGCCTATTAGAATTTGTTCTTTTTTTCTTATGTTCAACACCAATAAAAATATGTTTTTTGCAAAGAGAAACAAGCCTCCTGTATGCAAAGTGACGAGACCCACTAGCGGGTCGTGAACCTCACCTACTTTCAAACCCAGCTCTTATACATCGGGCGTGAAGCTTACGTTTTCAAACTCTCACGCAAGACATCTTATGGAAAATCTGTGAAGTCCATTATAAACCTAAAATTAGCTACACCGAAAGTGTTGGGGTGGTTTACAAACCCTACAGACTATTTATAAGGTAGTAAAAGGGTTACATACATGTACATGTGTGTGCAAACCTGTCTGGAAAAGGCCAAAGCTGGCAGCCCTGCAGACCCCAGCGACGGCCCCTAGTCATTGGCGTGAAGTTTGACAAACTTTAGCTTGGCGTTTTGTGACTGGTTAGGGAAGACTCATTAATATTCATTAATGAGAAGCGCTACCTAATTGGCCTGTGAACATGAAACCTCATTAATATTCTGATCTGCAGACCTGTCTTTTTCATCTCACCAAAATATGGTAACCCTCCGTTTCAGTGGATACTCTGTTTTCTAGTATTTTCTCGAGTATTTTCTAGGGCACTTGGTGAACCTCAAGATTAAATCATCAATAATCAAAGGAAGCTAGCGATGAAATTAATAACTGAGAAAGGCACCTTCACAGAGAGCAGCAAGGTGGACACTGGTGAAGAAAGCAATTTGGAAAGACAGAACATGCTCTAAAATTCCTACAGCTCAACATTTAAGAGAAAATATACATATAAATTGGGAAATCATCATCTGGCCAGTAGCAAGTCTTGACCTGGGCAAGCATTACACTGAAGGTCTTCCAGTAATGCTGGATCATGGTCCTGTAACCCACAAATCAGAACGTTCTGTACCTAGATGACTAACCATGGCTTTTAAGGATCTTGACAAGCTAAGGAGAGAAACTCCAGGCCCCAGTGAGCCCATGGGAAAAAGGCTCAACTCAAGACGGTCTGCAGCCGGAATTTCTCCCAGACACCTCCACTGCGAACGGCATTCAAGGTCAGTACACGACCACAAAAACACACTTCAGCCTTGTCTTCTACCCTTTCTGATATCCACCACAGCTTATCGGTGGAGAAGCTGAAGGTTTCCGAGATAAGCATCCAACAGTTCACATGGGGGAATCAAACAAACAGGTACGCCTCGTTTTACAAGACAGCATACGCAGGGCCTGGATACCTCAGCGGCAATGTTAAGGAGAAACCCATACAGCAGACATGCCCAGCTAAGGGAAGAACAGTTGGGCTCTTTTTCCATGTCCACATTCCAAGGTGGGAATGTTTTTACCATTGATCTGCTGATCTACTTAGAAAGTAGTAAACAAGTTCCGTGCAGAGCTGGAAGCAGCGAGAGCTCCAAAAACCAAAAGTTTGGACGGGTTCTGGTAGAGAACGGTGCTCCTGGAACCTCAGCAAGAGAGGGGTCTCCTGCCCCATGGCCACGCCCTGCGCCGCCCTCACAGAAACAACCAAAAACCTCATTCATTTTGTCAAATTGCACTCCAACCCAGAGCAGAGGAGTTAGGATGAACTTCCAGCTTAAAGCTTACAGCTTTTAAATGGAGGACTTACTTTTACTTTTCATATCTTAGTCCTTCAGTTTTACTAAAATATGTAAGTATGACTAATAAAAACAAAGAATTGAGTAAAAAGAAGGAAGCTGTGTTAGGTTCTGGGTGGGCCTTAGCATCATACCCCTAAGAAAGGGCTTTCTACCCCAAGAGAAATAACCGGCTATACCGAAGTAAAAGCTGGAAATCAGGAAGTGTTAAAAACAACATTTTAAATAAAGGGTGCCATGTGTCAGCCGCTGAAGTCCGAGGCCCGGAGGAGCAGAACCACGCATGAGCTGGGTCATTTGGAAAAGCTGCTGATTTCCGGCCAGAACCAGTCCTAAAATAGCCAACAATGCTAAAGGCCTGTTTTGTTTCACTAAGGCCAGACATCCTAACTTCGTGGTCATTTCCAAAATTACACACGGAGTAGAAAACCCAGCCCCCCCCCCCCCCCCCCCAACCCCTTTTCGGCTGCACGCCTCCACCCCCCCTGGCTCAAAGTACATCATTACAGCAAGTTTTACAGGAAGCCTAACCAGCTATAACGAGCATCAAAGCTTATTTGTGTTTCCTAGTGCTGACAATTGCAACAGAAATTTCACAATCTCCAAACACGAATAAATGCCTGTGCTTCCTGAATGTTGCCGCTGTCGCAGGCCTTTCCGAGACTCGCTACCCATTTGCCAAGACATACTGGCTTTTGATAGTTTCCCTGCCCCCCCCTTGTCTTGGAGGGGGGGTTGAATTTATGGATACATTAGACTTTTATCCAGTTCCCTGTCCACAGTTAGGACCGACTCCAATTCTCATGCATTCCTCCGCACTGTCCTCGCGATTGAGTTTCTCCTGCCGACAGTTAAAGGAGAGTTGTGATGAATCGAGCTGTTTGGCTGCATCGGCGCACCGGGTCGGCTCGGCACAGCCGCTCTCGCCACTGTTTTTCTGAAGGAGGAAGATGGACTAAGTGCCTAACAGCAGGAGTGCCCTTTAAATGGATGAAGCAGTCGTGAAATTCAGCACACGTATCCTCTCCTCGGGGTGAGCCTCTTAATATCTTCCAGACTGTCACAAACCCGCCACCCCCCCCCCCCCCCCCAACCCCAACCCCCCGTCTAGACTCGAAGTTAGCCTCCCTTTCAGTTCACTCCCTGCTCTGACTAGGCCACACCTGACAAACAAGTTCAGAAAACTGAGCTCCCAAGCGCTGCTCTCCCAGGGGAAGACCCCGGCTCTTCAGCAGGACGTTTGCACAGAGAAGCGAGACTTTAAAACAAATCTTCTTCGGGCTCCAGGATAAATATCGCTGACAGCACACAGAAGATAAATTGCGTAAAATGCATGACCAGGCAGGCCATTAAATACACTAACACGCTTGTGAGACATCCCCTGGTAATGAAGCACTGCTTTGTTTGCCTTAACTGAATGCTTTTACAGTGGCATAAAAACAAATTAAGTTCTGTTTTAACAGCACACTGGGTACAGGGGATAAAAGGCCACAAGCACAGAACTTCTTTCTCCTATTTATAAGGTTTTAGATTCAATTTCATTCATGGGTTCAGCAAAGGCTTCGTTAGAGACCTATGAATATCAAGTGGCAGTTTGTGTTCATAATCAACCACGACAGACTAAGGGTGATGGGAAACAGGAACGCATTTCAGGAGGAACACCATGGCGGGCAGGGCACGGAAACACGGAAACACGGATAACGGCGTCCGACGGCGCCTGGCTACAGCTCCGGCTCAAATCAACATGACATCATGTAAAGGATGAGGATTTATGAGGCTGGAATTCAGCCGCTGAAAATGGGTGATAATGTCGGCAAGTGGAACACAGCCTTCACAGATAACAATAATGCTGTGATTCCTGCCATCTTTAAGAATAATTAGCTAATCCCTACATCGTTCCTGTCATATCAAACATAATTACATGCTTTCTTCATGTCAAAGGATAAAGGTAGGTAACACCCCCACAAAACCGGGAGATGCAGGTGTTCCATTACTCCTAATATCTGGGGAAGCCTGTTGATTTCACACGGTGACACGACTGATGCCTCACAAAATGTCTGGGATTCAGTAAGGTCACCCACATTGAGTGTATGTGGGGGGGGGGTCCATAGACAGCTACTGACCCCATCACAGAATGTCCCACAATGGGTACGTTTACATACACAGCTAAGTCGAGCTACGGTTATAGCTGGTCTATGCCGTTTAATCGGACTGCTGTCTGATTCCACTACGACAGCTGGGGATGAGGCTCCTTTCAGCTTGTTAGTATTGGGCTTTTTCCGGTTGACGTATTAAGTCAGACGTAAAAAAATATAATTAAATTAACAATAATGGGGTCGTGGACAAATGAAGTGACAAGTTTCAATTGCGATTTGGTCGGAAGAACAGATACAAGGTCAGGACAGCATTAATAAAGTATTTCGTATAATACACTGTGACAGGACAGTACTGGATTTATTTCAAATATTGCAATCTGATTTAGCTGTAATAAATATTGGGGGATGTATGAAACAAAAAAGGAGTTTAACAAATTTCTCACGAATCCGTCTAAGAGTTAAACTGCAAGGATGAACTTGATTATGATTGTGTCAGAGAAACAATGCAACACTCATGAAAATGCATCGAAGGTAAACTGATTTTTAAACATACACTAAATTATCTTAAAAGGGAATAATCATTAAAATTGCAAAACCTGCTAAGTTTCTTCCCCCATGACAGAGCAAAAATGTTTTAGTGAGACTTAAAACTCCCTGCGCTACAATATTCGGACCAAACTGAAAGCAAGAAAAAGCCTGATATTAATCTAGCTGACCAGTGATGCAAGAATTGAATGCGCCTAACATGCGATGTTGGGATTAATATCGCAGCTCATCCAGTCAAACTATAGACATTTTTTGAATCTGGTACAAAACAAAGCCTTGGGTTGTGATGTCATTCGGTGCCGGTACCAGTTTATATGCCAGTAGAAAACCAGCGCCTTGAAATTCGGTATTTTCTGGAAGTAGCAGAAGTACGGCTGCTGGTGCAGTGTAAAAGCGCCCTTTAGCCGAGAGGTGCAGTGTAAAAGCGCCCTTTAGCCGAGCGGTGCAGTGTAAAAGCGCCCTTTAGCCGAGCGGTGCAGTGTAAAAGCGCCCTTTAGCCGAGCGGTGCAGTGTAAAAGCGCCCTTTAGCCGAGCGGTGCAGTGTAAAAGCGCCCTTTAGCCGAGCGGTGCAGTGTAAAAGCGCCCTTTAGCCGAGCGGTGCAGTGTAAAGGCGCCCTTTAGCCGAGCGGTGCAGTGTAAAGGCGCCCTTTAGCCGAGCGGTGCAGTGTAAAGGCGCCCTTTAGCCGAGCGGTGCAGTGTAAAGGCTCCCTTTAGCCGAGCGGTGCAGTGTAAAGGCGCCCTTTAGCCGAGCGGTGCAGTGTAAAGGCGCCCTTTAGCCGAGCGGTGCAGTGTAAAGGCGCCCTTTAGCCGAGCGGTGCAGTGTAAAGGCGCCCTTTAGCCGAGCGGTGCAGTGTAAAGGCGCCCTTTAGCCGAGCGGTGCAGTGTAAAGGCGCCCTTTAGCCGAGCGGTGCAGTGTAAAGGCGCCCTTTAGCCGAGCGGTGCAGTGTAAAGGCGCCCTTTAGCCGAGCGGTGCAGTGTAAAAGCGCCCTTTAGCCGAGCGGTGCAGTGTAAAGGCGCCCTTTAGCCGAGCGGTGCAGTGTAAAAGCGCCCTTTAGCCGAGCGGTGCAGTGTAAAAGCGCCCTTTAGCCGAGCGGTGCAGTGTAAAAGCGCCCTTTAGCCGAGCGGTGCAGTGTAAAAGCGCCCTTTAGCCGAGCGGTGCAGTGTAAAAGCGCCCTTTAGCCGAGCGGTGCAGTGTAAAAGCGCCCTTTAGCCGAGCGGTGCAGTGTAAAAGCGCCCTTTAGCCGAGCGGTGCAGTGTAAAGGCGCCCTTTAGCCGAGCGGTGCAGTGTAAAGGCGCCCTTTAGCCGAGCGGTGCAGTGTAAAGGCGCCCTTTAGCCGAGCGGTGCAGTGTAAAGGCTCCCTTTAGCCGAGCGGTTGCAGTGTAAAGGCGCCCTTTAGCCGAGCGGTGCAGTGTAAAGGCGCCCTTTAGCCGAGCGGTGCAGTGTAAAGGCGCCCTTTAGCCGAGCGGTGCAGTGTAAAGGCGCCCTTTAGCCGAGCGGTGCAGTGTAAAGGCGCCCTTTAGCCGAGCGGTGCAGTGTAAAGGCGCCCTTTAGCCGAGCGGTGCAGTGTAAAGGCGCCCTTTAGCCGAGCGGTGCAGTGTAAAGGCGCCCTTTAGCCGAGCGGTGCAGTGTAAAGGCGCCCTTTAGCCGAGCGGTGCAGTGTAAAGGCTCCCTTTAGCCGAGCGGTGCAGTGTAAAGGCGCCCTTTAGCCGAGCGGTGCAGTGTAAAGGCGCCCTTTAGCCGAGCGGTGCAGTGTAAAGGCGCCCTTTAGCCGAGCGGTGCAGTGTAAAGGCGCCCTTTAGCCGAGCGGTGCAGTGTAAAGGCGCCCTTTAGCCGAGCGGTGCAGTGTAAAGGCGCCCTTTAGCCGAGCGGTGCAGTGTAAAGGCGCCCTTTAGCCGAGCGGTGCAGTGTAAAGGCGCCCTTTAGCCGAGCGGTGCAGTGTAAAAGCGCCCTTTAGCCGAGCGGTGCAGTGTAAAGGCGCCCTTTAGCCGAGCGGTGCAGTGTAAAAGCGCCCTTTAGCCGAGCGGTGCAGTGTAAAAGCGCCCTTTAGCCGAGCGGTGCAGTGTAAAAGCGCCCTTTAGCCGAGCGGTGCAGTGTAAAAGCGCCCTTTAGCCGAGCGGTGCAGTGTAAAAGCGCCCTTTAGCCGAGCGGTGCAGTGTAAAAGCGCCCTTTAGCCGAGCGGTGCAGTGTAAAAGCGCCCTTTAGCCGAGCGGTGCAGTGTAAAAGCGCCCTTTAGCCGAGCGGTGCAGTGTAAAGGCGCCCTTTAGCCGAGCGGTGCAGTGTAAAGGCGCCCTTTAGCCGAGCGGTGCAGTGTAAAGGCTCCCTTTAGCCGAGCGGTGCAGTGTAAAGGCGCCCTTTAGCCGAGCGGTGCAGTGTAAAGGCGCCCTTTACCCGAGCGGTGCAGTGTAAAGGCGCCCTTTAGCCGAGCGGTGCAGTGTAAAGGCGCCCTTTAGCCGAGCGGTGCAGTGTAAAGGCGCCCTTTAGCCGAGCGGTGCAGTGTAAAGGCGCCCTTTAGCCGAGCGGTGCAGTGTAAAGGCGCCCTTTAGCCGAGCGGTGCAGTGTAAAGGCGCCCTTTAGCCGAGCGGTGCAGTGTAAAGGCGCCCTTTAGCCGAGCGGTGCAGTGTAAAGGCGCCCTTTAGCCGAGCGGTGCAGTGTAAAGGCGCCCTTTAGCCGAGCGGTGCAGTGTAAAGGCGCCCTTTAGCCGAGCGGTGCAGTGTAAAGGCGCCCTTTAGCCGAGCGGTGCAGTGTAAAGGCGCCCTTTAGCCGAGCGGTGCAGTGTAAAGGCGCCCTTTAGCCGAGCGGTGCAGTGTAAAAGCGCCCTTTAGCCGAGCGGTGCAGTGTAAAAGCGCCCTTTAGCCGAGCGGTGCAGTGTAAAAGCGCCCTTTAGCCGAGCGGTGCAGTGTAAAAGCGCCCTTTAGCCGAGCGGTGCAGTGTAAAAGCGCCCTTTAGCCGAGCGGTGCAGTGTAAAAGCGCCCTTTAGCCGAGCGGTGCAGTGTAAAAGCGCCCTTTAGCCGAGCGGTGCAGTGTAAAGGCGCCCTTTAGCCGAGCGGTGCAGTGTAAAGGCGCCCTTTAGCCGAGCGGTGCAGTGTAAAGGCGCCCTTTAGCCGAGCGGTGCAGTGTAAAAGCGCCCTTTAGCCGAGCGGTGCAGTGTAAAAGCGCCCTTTAGCCGAGCGGTGCAGTGGCCATCTTTACAGCACTGTACGCCCTCTGCTTTGTTCCAAGCTTCTGCTGTGTACTGGCTTGTCCTGTACTTCCAGGTGGGGGGGCTGGGACTGCAGCATGCGCGGGGCGCCTAGGCCAATCCGAATGAACGTTTACATGCAGGAATAAATCGACTCCCAATCGCATTATCTGGGTGTCTTGGCACAACTTTGAGAAATTCAATTTCAGGCAGACTAACATGTTTACCTGTACTGTACAACTCCGGTTTTAGTCGGAGTAACACAATAATTCGATTTTCTTGGCGTGCATGTAAGCTAAGTGTCCCAGGCAAAGGCCACAATCTGTGAACCTCACCCCTGCTATCAAAAATACATCTGTTTCTGGGAGGAGAAAAGATTTTTACATAATCAGAAAACCGCTCGACTGCAACAGCCGCAAAGGGAAAAAAAAAAAACTTAAGTAAATAGTTTCTGAAATATAGAACGTTGCACAATTACTTATTATTAACTTGTATTTTATTAATATTATATGTGCACAGTACAGGCTCACGGAATGGATCATATACTAAGCAAAAGGGACTTTAGCTTTAGCCCTTTTTATTACAATCCTGCTCTTATTATGTATTTGAGTTTCGGATTAAACAAGTCCAGCCATTTTTATAGTAGTTTCATAATACAAAGTATTTATCCTTTTACTACTGTCAGGTTCCTTTACATGCTGTAAAGGAAAGCGGCAGAGTTAGGGGGTGTTTTCTAAATAATTTCATTCATACACACATATATATACAAACACACACACACACCTCCCTGCTCTGACTGGACACAGTGCTGCTGTGTTGGAAAACGCCCCCAAACGCCAACACGCCTTTACCAGCCGACTGAGGTGGATGAAAACTCGCCAAAACCAAAGGAAGTTAATGTAAAGGCATTTCCATAACCTTATTTTTAGCGGCTCGTTTACACAGAAGCCTCGTTTTCCTTCTGAAATGAACTCATTTGCACCGGCCACAAGCAAAGCAAACCTCCGGCCTGGTCACAGCCTCGCCGCCAGCCGGTGGGAATGTTTGGTTCAGGGACGAGGCTCAGAGCAGGGAGGAAGGAAAAAAGAAAGCAGACAGTGTCCAACAGACGGCGGCCATCTTAGCGAAGGCCAGACACGCCAGGAACGCGGTAAGCGATCAGACGGCAAAACAGCTGGAAGAGACTGCGCCCGTCTCCCCACCCCCACCCCCACCCCCACCCCCACCCCCACCCACAAACGAACATGCTAAGTTTCACACTCGCGTGCAAGACTCACAGATGTCGAGGGCCTCGTCGGAGCCGTCGGGACAGTCCTTCTCGCCGTCACAGCGCCACCCTTTGGAGATGCAGGTCACCTGGTCCTTACACACAAACTGCTTGGGGCTGCACGTCTTCGGAGCTAAAATGGAACAGAAAATCATTGTACACATGCAACAGACCTCTGGGTGCTGCCACCGATGCTACATGTTAAGACAAATTTTTTTTAAATTTAAGATGATAATATACACACACAATTTAGATGTACAGCATCACGCTCTTGGTTGACAATCAAAAGACGATCAGGGGTTCAGGAACCCAAGACCGCTTTGCACTTGCCGCCAAACTCAGATCTTGGATGAGGAGAGACGTCAGCTCCCTCAGAAGACATCCAAGACCCTCGGAAGACCCCAGAACATCGAGTGATGATTTCTTTTAACTCCAGTTGCTAACATGGAGTTTAAACAGTGGACCTTCAGACAAAGTCATATATATTCTGCCATCACTACTACCGTGTGTGTGTGTGTGTGTGTCTGTGTGTGTGTGTGTCTGTGTCTGTACTTTAATAAACTCATCCCAGCTGGTTAACTAACTTTACTCTGGACTGTTACTGTCCACTACATCAAGATGGGTCAGTTTCAGTATATCATGCCAAAGAATCAACAATTAGTCAGTGATTAAACGTTGTGAATTTATGAATTCAGGTCTCAACGTGCTTCTGAGGAAGCGTTGGCTAATCCAAATCTCGGCGCAAGTGAAAGTTCTTGTTCTGTGAAATCTGGAAGAGGGCCAGCTTGCAAAATACGGAACGGGCCATCAGAATTTAGGCTTATTACCAAAGGCTGGGTTAAACAAACAAGCCGCATGCCTCCGAGGCTGGGGGGCCCCCATCTCAATGAGAGCTGAAATTTGTCTATGATCTCATCTATGAGCAGATATGAATGAACCTTCTCAACTCAAAGGTAGCATACAAATGTTAAGGGCATTTCACTCCTGCCACCAAACAAATCCGTCCTCTGCCCTCTGAAAAACGAGGGCTATTCCGTCGCCAAGACCCATGAAGGTGCTGGTTGTCCAACATCAGAGCGAATCTTCTCACGTACTTAACCACCAATGATGAACGTCTGGGACTACCCTGTATTGATGGACCAACTGTGGGTGACAAATTCAAACTCTGACAAAAACCAAATCGGGAAAAGCTGTCGCAACCATTTCCGGACTGGATGGATTTAGCTGACGGACATCTACGGCCGTTAACGAACCCTAACCCAACTTTATTCCAGACCGCTGCTCTTAACAGAGCGAGGAAGCTACAGAAAGGCACACAAACAACCAGTGTGCCTCATTCACTGGCCAAGTTGGAATTTTCCAACCTCATAGTGGTATGGAGAAACAGGCAAGGGGTCAAAGCAGGTCCACAAGCGGGCTTTGTCTCCCAAAGCCCAGAGCAGGCTTCATTAATGAGGGCATTTCGAGTTTCTACAAGCCCCTTACCTCTAAAGAAGACTCAACCTTTGTTTTCCAAGCTCCAGGACAGTTTGACAGAACCATCAGAGCAGTCATACAGTATTTTAAATGGCCACAGAAGCTGAAAGCTATGGACGAACACGGATAAAAAGCACATCTCCTCTGTGATGAGATCAATCCAAGCCTGGCATTAATGCGCCCACAAACACTACAGCTTCCCGCCAAAAAGGGGAAGGGAGGGGAGGCTCAAGGGACCAACGGCTGCCTATGTGGGCGAAGTTCTGTTAACTTAACCAGCATGTGTACTCAAAAAAAAAATAAATTACATATTTTAATTTAAATATATATATTTAATTGTTTATTTTTTTTATTTGAAAAAAATCATCTCAACCCACTGGGATCTGAACCTACTTCAGAGAAAATACAACATCCAAGCTGTCTCACAGATGGACACATTTTAGTATTTATGCTAATGCAAACCCTTGGGGAAGAAGACGCCCTCATGAAATGGTCATTTCCTGGACGTACGGTGTCACTGCTCCGCGAGAAAGACCCTCGGCCTGCGGACCTAGCAGGCCACCGATATTACTGGCCAGTTGAAGGGCCTGGATGTGATTCAGTTGAATGGAGCACAATACACACAACTTGATGACCTCCCCATTTGCTCACATGCCCACTGAGCTGGAGAAAGCGTGTGTGTGTGAAAGACTAGCTTATACCCTAAAGTAACATCGCAGAAGTGCACTGGAGGCCATCTTCAGCATAGGGAAGAATGTATATGAATGTATACTATCAAATGTTTACCAATGTAATTCCTGGAGGGCGGACTACAGCATGTGCCATTTTGTTTCTTCATCCAAGCTGATGAACGTTTACATTTCTATTCCCAGCCTGTAAAAGTGATTAAAGGTTAAGGCATCCAGAGACGGATGCAGGCTTCAGGCTGTGAGGGCGGGTCATTACCCAGTGTCACCTGCGAACAGACTGCAGACCTTGAATGGTGAAGCATATCCCAGTTAGCACAGCATCATGGCCGCCCACTGGGCAGGAGGGGGGCCTCCAACCGCAAGACCGGGCCGGCACCTGCTGCAGAGCGGCAAGAGCACAGCGGCGCTCCCGAGTCACGGCGACCGACTCCCAAAAACCGCCAAGGTACCGATTCGGTCAGAATCCTAGATAACAGAAGTGAGGAAGCCGGAAGCCATCACGGCTATTCTCGGCGCGGGGATTTGGGCGGAGGTGAGGCGGCCTGTCATGTCCCAGTGACGGCTAACGTCACATGACAAGTGTCTGTCAGTCAAGAAGCACCCGCCTGCTCATCCACGTCCCTCCGCCAGTGCGACGTGGAAGCAGAAGCGCCGAGGGCCCGAGGGCCCCCGTTCATCAAAGTAATGATGATATTTCAGTGAACTGTGCCAAGCCAGAGCGGAGCAGAGACAAGTTCTGTTTCGTTTGTAAAAATACTTACGCACTTGGCCCTGGATTATTTTAAGGCATTACATGAGCAAAGAGCTGAGACCTGTATCCGGCATCGCGGTGGACAGCCAAAGTGCCACGGCCACACAGGGGGCTTTTCAAAACCCGAGTCGCCCAGTGATGACCTCAGGAGCACATGATTCAGGTCAGCGTGTCCCGATGTCCGTGACACATTCACTGGCAGCGGAGAAAAGAGAGACCTGGGAACCAGAATGCCTCATTATTTTATCCTTATGGAGGTTATTTTTCCCCTCTTACTTTTGGCAGCGTATGCTAACTTAGCAACAGTAACGCAAAAGTTCTAAAAGCATCATTGCTGAATTAAGTCCTGGACGAGGAGCTGGGGTTTCATGGACCACTGCGGACGTTGGCTTCATTCCCGCTGCGCTACTGACACCATCTTAATGTCAAGGAGACTAAGTGTCCGGCCATGATAAACCTGATCACTTAGCGTGCCTGCTGGAAAACAAAGATGGAAAAAATTAAGTGGTTGGCAGTCGAAGGAAATTTCTCCATTTTCGTTTTTCCCTTCAAAGAATGAGCCCTCCATTTTATGACAAATTTCACCATTATGTCACAAAACGTCTTGGTTACATTGAAGGCTTAAGTGCATTCAATGGCAGCTGTATACAGTCTGAATGGTATCATGCACATTCAATGGCAGCTGTATACAGTCTGAATGGCATCATGCACATTCAATGGCAGCTGTATACAGTCTGAATGGCATCATGCACATTCAATGGCAGTGATTTTAGTCCGAATGACATCGCAGCTCATGGTATCGTGTCCTCGTCTCTGCGATGTTACAATACTAACCCTTTTAGCAGGGTCAGAGGGAGACGCCCCACACCCTCCCCTGTAATGCAAACGCATAACCGGGGGTCTGTATAATAACTAAGCACCGTGGCACGAGAAGCCGCCTTTGAGTTGATCACAGAGTGTCGGGCCCCATGAAAGCATACCAGACCAATCCAGTTATGTTCCAAATATTTTAGGGCCCCATCATTCAGGGGCCCTTGGATTCGTCTCCCCCCACATCACACCCGTGGTTGAACGCGAGTGTGGATTTCTAGATGCACACACTGAGGGCGGACCTGCCGAAAGGTCCCGGGGCTGTTCCCTGAACAGATTAGCCCCCCTCCCCCCAAGCTAGGGAGGTGCATCATGCAGGTGTACATCTGCACCAGGAGACTGTATGGCAGTACTTCTGAGTACTCAGTACTTCTGAGTATGACTGTACTTCTGAGTACAATGAGTCACCCTGAATGAGGGCATATGCTAAGCAAACGCAGTTTATTTTTTTGAGTGGGGGGGGGGGGTCGCTTAGACAGGCGGGAGGTGCGGCACACAGCCAGGATGCAGGGTGCAGATGCCCCCCACCCCCACACCACAAGCAGGCGCAGCATGGGGAATCTCACACTTGCCATCAAAGGACCGCCCACAGTGGCACCTTGTTTATTCAGCTTAGCCACGTGCTAAACGCTGCGGCGGCGACCATTTGGGTCATTTACCCCCCACTGCTGACCGCGCAGACCAGCAAAGCTCTCTGTACGCTGAAGAGAACAGGCACACACCCCAGCCTCAAATCAAAAAACACCCAACCAGGCGAGTTCAAATGTCCACCCAGGTCAGAGGGCTGGAGTCCTTTCACCCCCCCAGGTCTCTGGGTACAGCCCACCATGCCACCAAATCACTGGGAACGTCCTGCCTGCCTCCATTAAAACTGACTGGTACTGCTCTCTGCACACACTCACAGTGGCATTTAAAAAAAGTCATTACCCAATAATTACTGTGTGTTAATTAAGAAGGGAATTCTGATTAAGGATGTTCAGAAGTCCAACTGAGTACATCAATCCAGTTCTGTCCAGGGAGTCGGAGGAGAGATGGACATAGGGGAGCTTCTGCAGATCAAAAAGGAACAAAGCAGAACAGGTGAAGGTCTAATTACTATTTTAGGTTATTTTTCCACTCATCAAGCTTCCCTATTCGCCTTGGCAGGAGGGTAAAGACACTCGTGTTTCAGTCTGACACATTTTAAACCACTGAACAGACTCGGCAGAACTGTCATCCTCAAGTTGCTTGAATCACTTCAGTAAGGTTAGGCAGTATTGTTAAAAATAACCCGCCAGGGCGACTGCACTGTTATCTGGATAATTGTATGAACTATGCTCCAGCACTGATTTAATGATTTACCCCCATTTATGGGCCTTACATGAGGCAGAACGTTCAGCTTGTGTGCATTTCCAGAAAGGCTGAACTGTTCCCCTCTGACCAACACCGACTCCTCAGAAGTCACATGACTTCACTCTGGTGCCTATCAAGAGCTGTAATCTTCGCCACAAACTTCATATCGAGTAAATTTCTGATGGTGGGCTGAGCTTTTGCTAGAGCAAGCATGTCTAATGAGGCATCCGCGACTCTGGGCCACTCCCACTGAAAGCGGCAGGTGACACACTTTCGCTTGGAGCTGCACCGAGCCACAGGACGCAGCTTCGGTCACAGAAGGCCACTCTCACTGGTCAAGCCAATCAGAAGAGACCAGCTGCTGCCCTTAACAACAAAAGGAGGGACTTAAAAATCAGACCATGACCAGGAAAGAGGTTGCTGTTTGTGTCAGCCCATCCAGAGAGCATTAAGGCTCTTCAGAGAAGCCGGCAAATTCGCCCGATACATCATCGCGCTGTAGCACCTCATCCCAAGGAAAAGCAGAGCCTGCAGTGGGATTAGTCTCTCAGGGTTACGAGGGGTCCACATGCTGGGGTCCACATGCTGGGGTCCACATGCTGGGGTCCACATGCTGGGGTCCACATGCTGGGGTCCACATGCTGGGGTCCACATGCTGGGGTCCACATGCTGGGGTCCACATGCTGTCACGCTTGGTCCGAATAAAAATCCCTCGGCAGTGCAGCACAGCACACTGGACACCAAAGCATCACTTTAAAAACTCTTTAAAATTACAAATTAATATATATATAGAAAAATTCATTTTACGCCCCCCCCCCCCCCCCCCAACAATTTTGGAGTTAACATCCAGGAAATCACCTTGGTAACGATCCGGAAAAAACCTGGAGCAGAAGGGGGCTCTGGCAGGGCATTTGGGCCGTCCACCATTTGTATTGCGTCCCTCCCCTAACCGCCCCCCCCCCCCCGAGAAGTAGCCAAGAAAGGGGGAAAAAAACCCTCAAACAAGCATCTCCTGTTCTGTCGGCCAACGGCAGGCCCGTGTCGCCGCGGCACCGAGCGGAAGCCGCCGTCGCCATCCAAGCGCAAAAAAGCGGAGCTGGCAGGACGCATGTCCTGCCTCGCACCCGAGCCCTGCACACCTGCGGGGGCGCCGACTCAGTGAGCGCGGTGCGCTCTGGACGCGCCACGTGTGTTTGGGTTCTGCTACAATTCAGCCTCCCCACGACGGGTGAAATAGAGAGGGCCATTAAGCCGCGCAGTGGAACCGGGTCAAGTTTAGTCTGCTGGCGTGGATGGGGGCTTGGCGCTGGACAGCTTACAGGCCCATGGAGCTGTGCTGCTGAGAGGCTGAAGGAAAATGTTTAGGGTCCTTCAAATGCCTCTTTGGAGAACTTGCTTTCACAGGACAATTTTGTCCACCTATTGATGTGGGGGGGGGGGGGGGGAACAGCTTGATTATATAACTATAAGCTGCATAAATAGACAGTAATAAAGCGATAAAAATGAACAACTCAGCTGGCTATTGACCCCAGAAATCAGGGTTTCTTGGCCATTCTTCTAGGCTTGACACCCCCTGCAGATGCAGACACCCAACATTTGCAAGATCTGTCTACAGGCCGCAGCCCTGGATGCAGGACGACACATGTGCTTGCATGTAAATGTCAGAGAACGGGGGGGGTGAGGTATTAACATAGGGGGGGCTGGAAAGGTTTCTCAAGTGCTTCCGAATTCCCTTAACTGCTCCCCCCCCCCCCCACCTCAGATGCAACCACAACAAAAGGAAGGTAGGCTGACCTGTGGTAACCTGATATGGTTACACACTCGGGGGGGGGGGGGGGTAAACAGTTAAACACAGCCATCATGATGGGGGGGAGGTCGTTGGCTGTATGCCCAAACCCTCACCCAACACACAGTAGTAAAAGAGTAGTAGAATCTGTCAGCTTATCATGAGCCGACTAAGCATTGGGTCAGACCGTGGACTTAAAGTAGAGAACAAACTGATTGGGGACAAAGTTACTTGTGTGTGTCTCAGTACCTGAATGATCTATGAAAGTGTAGTAAACTGCGATTGACCTGTTCACTCAAAATCACAGAGTCAGACAGACTTCCCTGCTTTAATGAGCACAGACGTCTTCATATTTCAGAGGGGCAAGAAATACAAACATAGAAAGATCAAAGTGGCAGTAGGAGGGAAGCAGGCTGAGTTATGAAAGGCGAACATGACGGAACCTGCCGGGGCTGGGCCCGTAAAAATAGGTCCAATCAGCTCTGATTGTTTAGTAATGGCTGAGTGAAACAAAACCACTAAATGTCTTCATAATGCTTTGAAACCATTCCTGCTATTGTGACAAGACGCTTCTGAATGTCAAATAATTATGACATTGAAGTGAATGGTTAAAGATCAACTAGGAACTGACTAGTTCAGATGATATCCTGTAGTGCACATTTAGATGTTTGGGTGACTGAACCTGCAGGATTTTCCTTTGGACAGTTGTGGGGGTAGTATGACTGTCCTCAGACTCTGATAGGGACATTCACTCCTTTGTGATCGAGTCTCTGTAATAGACTGTTTTGCTGATGGATATCTGGTCCACGTAAAAATCTCTGTGGAGAATCTTAAGATCGTGAATCTCGAAGTAGCTTTTTCGTGGTCGGCCTTAAAGAACATTCCAGTTCAGACCTCAGGCGGCATCAGTTAACTGAACCGCCGAATCTTACGGAATGGAGCCAGCAAAACGAACCTCGAGACAGACACACACAGGGGGTCACGAATCCCGGCTGCAAGATAAGAGGGGAGGAGGCAACCATAAGAACGGAATATTGTTTATCCGAAGTCCTCATTACATATCCCGTCTTGTCCTCATTACATAACCGCTCCGCTGATGCTGGATCTGCGCAGACACAGCTGCAGTCAGAGACCATAATGGCCCTGAAAGGCACCTATTTAACCGTCAAACAAAGTCTAGCCTCTGCAAACAACTTTAAAAAAAGACAGAGATGGATGAAAATGACTACAGTCATTAAGTAAATTCCCCTTTGGACATTCCAATTTCAGGGCAATGAGGTACTTCTTTGGACAAGACCATTTGAGTTTGCTAAAACTTGACCCCCCTGACGTTAGCTACCACACCTCCCCTCCCTCGGGGCCCCAGCTTGGTTCACTGGAAGACGCACGATGACTCGGGTCACCACGCTAGCCCACCTACGTTTCCGCAAGCGGCCAGCCAACCAAGCAGCACCCGCCTGAAACGCCAACTCCAAACCAGCCTTAATTACTTAAGCAGCTCCCAACATGACGACGTCATTGAATAAGGGCCGCTCTCATCTCCACGGCGACGTATTCACAGCGAAACACTTGAGTGGAAAAGTGGAAAGTGGAGGAGTGAGAGACAAAACAGAGTGTGACATAAATCCTGGCGGTTCAGCCACCGCTGCTATCTAGCTTTAATCGTTAAAGGCTGTTTTCAGACACCGAGGCATAAAGAGTAATGCTCATGCTAAGTACATAGAAAGTGGATGAAGAAAAAGGTTAGGCGGTAGGGTTAGGGTTAGGGTGAAGGGAAGGGAATTCGTTAGGAACAGGCCAATAGCATCCGCTGACTGCCTTGGGCATTCATTCAGCACCCAACTGAGGGTCAACTGAAAAAGGGAAGAACAAGCAGCAGAACATAAAGACTGTTCCTGTTTCTCTTCTAATCTCCTCAGAAGACCTGGATCCATGACCCAGCAGCTAAGGGACCAGGCTGGACATCACAGCCGAGGACTTGTGCGCTTGTGCAACAACGACGACGTGCGTCGTCAGCACGACCCCCCCGAGAGCGGCACGCTGACTCCCAAGTCACGAGACGCTACGACCAAGAAACATTTGACTTCCCAGCGAAGACCATTGCATGATCAAACAGGGACATTTACAACAAGAAAATTTTAAGAAATTTAAAAAGTGTTTAAAGGATTGCAAATCAACATTGTCTGTAGTACAACACTGTTTCACTGGCAACTTTAAGACTTCATAATCTGACTCAAGATTTTCAAGGTTCAAGCGTTGCTAGTGATTTCTCAAGAACATTGAATCATGTACAATTCAGGAACTCGGAGCGTCTGCGGAGTAAATATAGAAAGAGCCATTGAAATACTCCATACTAAAGAATTATGGGTTTGCACTAATTGAGGGCTGAGGGAGAATGAGGTTCTCCCCAATTGAGGAACACAGCCAGCAGCGATCCAAGGAATTAATTGCCGTGCCCTAATGAGATGTGAAAGCCCAGCATATGATTCACAGCGATACCAGCCCGGCCAAAAACAGGCCATGTATGTGCTGCAGTAACCAGCCTAGGGTCCAGGCAGCCCCCGCTT
Organism: Brienomyrus brachyistius; assembly: GCF_023856365.1. NCBI lineage: Eukaryota > Metazoa > Chordata > Actinopteri > Osteoglossiformes > Mormyridae > Brienomyrus > Brienomyrus brachyistius. The sequence goes on along the minus strand of NW_026042325.1, from coordinate 140,228 downwards.
CTGGATTAGGCAGATCGCACGTCAGGAGATTTCAAAACCGGCCAAATGCAAGCATCGGAACTTTAGGTTAGCCTGAATGCTGACTCCACAGAATGTTACATTTAAGACTAATTTTGGCCACAAAACAAAAAAGATATATATAGAAAGAAACTTTTTAAAAACTGACATTGTGTTCTCGCATGTAGCCCTGACTCACTCCAGGTTGTTTACAGATTACTGCCTGCCACTTATGGAATTTTACAAGCTTTGAATGCCAATCCAAGAGGAAACATTTTGATGGATAACGACACAGACCAACCCCAGTGACTTCCAACTGAACACAAAGGAAATAAAAAGGAGGAAATTATTCATAAAATGCATTTCCCTCCTGCAAGTTTCAAATTTTAATGTCAGGAACCATTAAACCGTCAAAAGAAGCCACCACAAACGGTCAATGTATGAAACCTCCTAAACCACATTTAAAAGCGAAGACCACTGACAGTCTGCTTGACTTTGAGCTTCACGTTTGCAGATTTAAGTTGCTAGAATCTTCAACGAGTGACGGAGGAACATGAAGGTGAATTTAACATTCTCTGGCTGCCCAACTTGGCCATAAGATCAGAAGGCAGATGTGAATGTAAAGGGCTTGCAGAGAGTGCAGAACGATACCAAGGAAAGACAGGAAGAGAAACATCTCTAAACGTCTAATTCTATAACGCTCAAAACAAAATGTATATCCTCTACCCCAAAAATCAAGTTACATCCCTGAGAACCACACAGCTAAGAAGGTAACCAGCTGTAGGGTTTATAACTAAGAGAATGTTCACATTTCCCCCACAGATGTCCACGAAGCAGCAGGTATCCGTGGTACGGCAAGACTGACAGAGCCCAGAGTACCAGGACACACAAAGTGCTGAGAGAAACTGTGTAACGACGAAACTATGGAGCTTTGACCTCACTGTGAAACAACATTCCAACAGCTGCCTCAACTAATCCACAGAGTTGGGCTTCAGCCTACTGTCCTCTGGGCTCCCCACCCAAAACTATTCATCCCTTTGCGCCGCCACCAGAACATTCACACACAGATGCATTAGCCTCGGGATGCTATTTTCCTTCAGGGTTACTGGAGGGATGATGTGGCGTTTCCCCCAACACCAGACAAACACCATGATGCCCCTGATGTATGACTCCTTCCCTTCTATTGGCCCAGCAGCATAAACTACATCCAGTCAGCCCAGTAAAAGTTAGGAAATTCCATCTGGAGCCAAGCGCATCCCTTCCCCCAGAGCTGCGCATACTTCCTGGATTAATGGCTTTTCCTCCATCCAGATGTTGAACACAGAGTTGGTGGGGTTGGCGGGGGTCCACTTCTTACTCGCTTCTAAGTTGTGCAAGTTCTTTAACCCTCACCCCCCCACAACCATAAGAGAGCCTCCGAAGGACAAACCACGGATGAAAAAATAAAACAGCAACCATGACAAATCTGAAAAAGGCTGCATGTAAGACGAAGTGGAGCTGTAAGAATACAATGACATTCCACCCACATGGACCTGTTGCTGGCCTCATCTGCATAATCACACCAAGTGAGCTCTTGTACGTCAGGTAACAATCAAACCAGGGTTTGGCAATAAAATGAATTCTCAGTTCCTTTCAAAGTCATGGCTGATTCAAAGTTGTGATTCTTTTTAGTATTTTCATCCCATAGTTTCACACATCGTGCCCATTCCACTGGTTGTCACTGCCACAAGCGCTGTAATTAATTTGTTATACTGCCACCTTGAGCTATGGCTGACTTTCTGCAGACATCACACATTATATTTGTTTCTTCAATCCTTACAAACCTGGACCCATTCCATCTGAATGGAGAAACATTATCACCTTTTCCGTTACAGGTGCTTCTAGAGAAGAGGAACTGCCTGTCCTCTTCAGGGTGCAAGATATTTTTTGTGCAATGCACATATGCCTTTAATTGGGGGAGGTGGTGGGTCATGTGATTTAAAGGATTAATTGACCAAGTACCAAACAGAAGCTTCAAAAAGCACATCAGAGTAGCAATAACAAGCATCTCTCATCAGCCAGAAACTACAAAAACGACTAACAACTGAAGCACTGTTGGACCCTTGGAGTTTAAACATAGAATCTAAATTTGTTGACTAACACTTTAGAAGTACTTGAAACAAGCCCAACTAAAGCCAGTTACTGCTTTGAAAGTGTTAAGAAAGCAGATAACTAGTCGAGATAGGCCTCTGAACGGAAACACCACATTTATAAAGTCTGGATTTGTACCATAACAATCAACTTGTCTTCCAGTCAAGGACAAGGCCATTCGTCATGCCTCAGCATACGTGCCAACTGATTATGCATGTATAAAGCACAGGCGTGTCCTTTGCATGCACCAACAGGGTCCTAGAGGACTCCCCAGCTGCAAACAACTTGGCCAGCCAGTGGAGCCCTTCTACGGTCAGCTTGGACTCCTCATTGTCATAGACAGACCAACTTATAACCGTGATGTGAATAACCTGCAGAAACCAGAAAGGTTCCATTAGTGCTTGACTGTCACTCAGGGCCTCTCAGGTTAATACGAGCAGGATAACAGGTGTAACCCACATTTCTGAGTTTTGCATAATTTAATTAAGATGTATTCCTTGTTCCCAATGGTGAAAGCCTTTGTCCCTTTGTCTTTGTTTGTTGCTGTAATGCCCAAATTGCCCTGCAGGGATAAAGACAATGTGTATCTATATCTATCTATATCTGCTCTTCTAGGGAGTATCAATGCTGTTGCAAAACAACTGTAAGCTACAAAACCAGAGATGCAATTTGAAAAGACCCAGAACCACGAGTATGTTTGGTTCACCAGGAGTTCCAGTGATTCACTCGGCAGAAACGCTGCCAATCTCCAAGAGAGTCGTGGATACAACATCTATACATCCTGCTTATTTTCTCCCCATGTTCATATGAGGTCCGTTCTCAAGAACCACTGACCTTTAGCATTTGGCTATCTGCTGGTCAACTGGCTAGAGTGCATTCCGCTCCAGAACGTATGCTTCGAGTCAAACCAACAGGTAGTCGAAAAACAAATTATGCATTATTTGATTTTCAGATACAAAATTATGATCTGATTTATAGCATTTCAGATCCACTTAAGGATCGGTCATGGCATGTTAGGCATCTCTATAAGGACTACAGAGACCAGTTAAGATTTTATTTTGAGCCCAGAGTAAAATATTAACAGGCTCTTTGCTTATTTCATGCAGATTATTTGTCAGCTTGACTTCCACATGTACTATGCTCTCTGATGTCATGGTGCCATAACTCTGTCTGGGCAATCAATATCCAATGCTTCATGACCGAAATCAAGGGTTCAACAGTAAAGCTGAAGCCACTTCTGTGAGGTTCAAATAACATCTGAGATTTAACAATTCAAAACACATTATTTTAGGAGACTGACTGAGTATGATTTACTAGAACATAGTCTTCCATGGGGTGGAAGATGCATGATGGACTGAGCCATTTCTCCAGAAGGTGTTTGGGCTGGGGTCTCCTGTAGGTGGTGGGGGGTCAGGTAGAGAGGCCGAAGGGGGGTTGGGGGGCGGGACATTGCTCCCTCACGCACGCCCTTCTTCATTGCGAAATGCATCGGGGAGGCGCTTGCTTAATTGTTTCCAGAAGTTCCGCGTGAATTCTAAAGGGGGGGGGGGATCAGACCCTCGTGTCTGGCCGGCTTTTACATGCAGGAGCGCACTGTATATATATACGGCATCGATGGCCCACAAGGCGATCTAGTGATAACTGCAGACGAACAAGGGAAAGATCACAATAAATGAATAAATCAACCGGATTCTGGGTGATCGCCACCTGAGCGGACGCGGTAAATAAAGCCACCCCCCAACCCATACTCCCCCAGTCCAGGGCCCCTCAAACAAATGGTAGCCATTTAAGTCTGACAATCCGTGGTTCCCAAAAGCCCCCCCCCTGCCGCTGGTCCCGAGCCTGCTTTGGAAAGCCGACGATTTGCCATGCCGTGAGAGGCATGGGCTACGCGACAAGGATGCAGACTCACTGCTCAAACGCTACAGCAGAAAATAATGAATTAAAAAGCACATCCCTGTCTGATTCACCGATGATGGCGATGGGGGGAGGGAGGTAAAGAAAGCTTAAAGGGCGGACGCGTTTATACAAGACGAAGACATGACAGAGAAGCAGGCAATAGACAAGAAAGCGCCGCGGTGGCGTCGCCCTCATCGCAGCAGATACGCCGCCAAATCAGCAGCCTAAACTGCGCAACTAAGACACACCGGATACGAAAAACGGGGAAATAAAATATAATGGACAGCTGATCACACTGGGGAAATGCAGGGGTGGCTGCCCCCATCACCCGCCAGGCCGTCCCATCACACAGCAGCACACAAGCCACAGCAAACAAAAATAATATTACCCATTCAGTATCCGACCTACGCAATACAGACATCAGGCTTGCAGCGATGCGATCACCACGTTTGGTCTTTGTAGAATAAAAATCAGACGCGATCCAGACGATCAATCCCCCCTCGCCAAACTAACGCGCCATTACCTTTTCGATTTACATATTTGTGACATTATTGCCGCTCTGGTGCCCGGGTTTGCATGTGCATTGTCAAAAACCACTTATTTAAACGCAATCAAACACACACGATGAATATTGTGCGTAGTGCTGCGTCAAAATAGCAATCAGCGCCCAAAACGACAAAATAGACGACTTGCAAATAACCGCAGGACACAGATTAACCAGTTGCAGCGATTACAGTAACAGATCCGTTTTATTCGGCGGGTCTGCTTTTTGGCAGGTACGTAAGTAGTTGGTGAAGATTCATTTCACGAACAAGTGGTATGCATCACATTTCTGGTATCAAATACACGCAGCAGACTGACAGACTGGGTCGAATGAAACAAAAAAATCAACAACAGCGTCCGCCAATCGGTAAATGCAACAAATGCACACGTTGAAGAAAAGGCCGATAAATCAGTTTTGCTTACCATCAATTGCTCTGGTGGGAGCGATCACCTCCAAACTGCGCGAAAATCCCAGGAAAAGCAGCGCAGTCACCAACATGCTGGCCGCATACGATAACATTATGGATGTGTGAAAGGGAGAAGGACAAAAAGGAAAAACAGAAATCCTGAAAAAGAATTAAACTCCAAGCCGCCCTTGTGAGCCCGTGGAGCGGCAGCTAGCTGGCTGCCTGGGTGCTGTACCCCAGTGTTTTCCCTGTGCGCCCTCCAACACGCATTCAATGCGATCTGCAAATGCACGGCTGCACGTAGTGATAAAGATGCCTTCTCATGAAGAAAGAGAGAGAAAAGAAAGGAAGGAAAGAAAAGGCTTCTCCAGCCCCTACGAGGCTACGGGCTGCTCTGATGCGAGGCGACCATGTAGCGACCTTTACTGATCATCGGCTAACTTACAAGCTACATAGAGAATTGATTTTAAAAATGGAAAAATGGGACAGGAATAACTGGGTTTGTCAAATACGTAACCAAACCAAAAGTCTGGGACACGGAAAGCGTCTTATTTACATTTGCGCGCACGCCTGTGACAGCTAGCGCAACTGTGCGTGGTAAAACAAAAAATTAAAAAATAAAATAAAAAGCTTTTTTGTCCAGTGCCCCCACCGCCTCCGTTGCTGGTGGTTACAGATTGAGCGGAGAGAGAGGGGAAGAAAGATACCAGCCTCACAGCACAGCGGGCAGCTGCATGACGTAACTCAACCCAATGAAAAAACCTGATTTTTATTCAACGCATATCCAGCGATGTGTAGTATGATTGGCGCTCTCTTCCCGACTGGGAATTTCTTGTCCAATGAAAATCAAGTGCGAAAAGCATTCGTTGAGAAAAAAAACGGGCATACCAAAAGAGTAAAAAAAAAACACTTAGCTACGCGGCATTCTTGGTGTGCGCAAGCGCTGGTTTTGAAGTACACTTCTTTTTTCAGTACCCTCGATCTCCTTCCACGGGTTTGATAGTCATTCTGCAGCTGCAGCCATATTCGGAGAAACTTGTAAACACCGGACACCCTGCCCATTTGTTTAGAATATCAAATGCGTGTAGAAACCAGAGATTCACATGGGACAAAATTACTGTTAAAGATGCATTCAACGTATCCCTTCGGCGTTTGAGCTGTTCTGCTGTCCCTTCGTGGAATACGCGCTACGAATAGGCATAAAACACTGCAAGTAGTATATCCTGCGTGCTGTAGGCTATACGTACGTTGTGTCGTGTGCTGTCCCGACCCTGTGCAGAATTAGGAGTTGCAGGAGGTGGTTGGATAGTTAGATGGTTGTAGTATGACCAACAGTAAGCATCTAAGGAGATAGTAAAGGGGACCAGGGCTGAAGCAATATTTTACTGTGCCGCTGGTATATGTAAAAAACTGGGATTTGCATGATTTTATTTATGCGATATATGAGGATAAACATCACCTAACAGAATTCTAAATAACTAAAGGTCATTCTTCGATGCAAATGAATTCTCGTGATATTTTAAATAAAGAGATCACTTAAATTACTCACTCATGGATATTAAGTTTCATTTGTCACGAGGAGCGTCTTGAATATTGATGGCTGAGGAACTCTTAACGTACTTATCCCAAACTATGTCAATTACAGAATGGTTTCCCCCACTTTAAAAAAAAAATGTGCATGAGAACTAATGATGTGTACCGAAATGGATGTTCAAGTAGCCATGGCAACTAGAAATCCCCAAAGACTGTCTCACCTCTAGTTTAATAGGTTCTAGAACTGGATATTGTATTTATTCAAGGCCCAGTCCACTGTCCAAGAAAAATGAATCATCGTAAGATCCAGACAGCGCCAGACAGCCTCTGTGTGTGCAGCGGTTGATACTGAGATGTGGTCTCCTGTCCACTTGGTGGGGCTGCAGTGAGTTTAACAGGACCACATTCATCTCGGCCCAAGAAAACAAAAAAGTCTTTGTACTGCCTACTGATCCATTCCCCTGCTTGGTTTCAACAGAGCCGCGTCTCCTAGTTGAATATAGATCACTTGTGCTAACAGTATAAGGTCTGACAGGCAGCTCGCTAATAAGAGAACGACCAAAAACAGCCAAGTAATCCTGCCTCTTATTGGTCCCTAGACTGGCTTGGTCATATTAAATACAATCAGACATTAAGTAGTTAACTAGCCAGACTGACTGCATGCAAGATTAAACCTTAACACCAGATTAGTAATGAACAATGTTGGACACAAATGCGGAAAAGTACTTATTTCTAAAAAAAAAAGAAAATAAAAAAAAATAAAAAAAATAAGAGGATTTGTACATAAAACGTAACACATTCTCTAACAAATTACACATTATTTCCCCTCCTCTGACCAGAACTGACAAGATTTACGAGGTCCCAAGATGGAACGCAAAAAGAAACCAAGATATGCTATCCGAAAATATTTTATTCGACCTGGGAAGTTTATCTCCAGTTTATTTCCCAAAGACAAACAATATAATTCCTTAAAACAATTTTAAACAAATGTGAACTATTTTTTTGTGTAGTAACTCCGAGCCTAAATGAGCGAAAGGGCATTTAGTGTTTCAATGTTATTTTTTTCCAGTGTATTGGCAAAAACCATCTCTGTCAGTTTTCAAATTCTGCTTCCACTGTCTTATTCTGCATATATTTGCATATATGTTTTTTTGTGCGTATAAATCGACGTTATTCTGATATTTATTAAAATAGTCCCACATCATTTGAAAGACAGGAATTCCGAAATGACAGTTTGCAGACATTCTCCAGACAGACAGATAAATCGGTCAGTAGGAAGAACAATTCGTATTAATTATAAACAATTTTACTATTTATTGATTCAGAAAGTGGCCGATTCATCATATACTTGCAAATAGAGCTGTCATAATTGCTCGATTAAATGTTTTTTTGTCGATTACTTGGCAATATGGCAGAAGGAAGACTGCGCATAGCTGTGTGGAAGCACTTAATATGAAAAGTGAACAAAAGTTAGCAGTTTGTCAGTACTGCAAAGCAGTATTTAAATATCATCCATTACCATGCCATGCAAATATATCTTAAAAGAAGACATTAAGGTTTGACGGAATCAACCAAAGATATGTACCATTAGTCTCTCTGAGTAGCCTAGCCTGTCTTTGTCATCACTTTTACTTAAATCGCAGTGCTTAATTTACTTTCTGTGAGTCCTGCATATCAAAATAATTGCTGCTAATATGAAGGTTAGCCACGTAGCTTGGCCGCATCATTTCACATAATACGGTGCATAATGCACACACATGCTCATATATTTTCCAGAGCTTGCCAAGTTTTGTTTCCTATGACTGAGTCAAATATTTTAGCGCTTCTTATTGATGATTTGCACACAGCAGACTATCACTGTCCTCGCGACGTGTCAATTGCATGCGTGTGAAATGCCAGCTCGATGTTTCCGTCGTACGTCGTGCAGGGCTGAGGGCAGCACCGCGGCGCAGTTGGTAGCACAGTTGCAGGTCTCTATAGTTTTATGTATGGCTTTTGCATTTTCGCCCTGTGTGTGCGTGGCCTGTCGGCGTATCATCCAGCTTCCTTCCACGTTAGAAGAAAATGTAACCATACGTTAACTGGAGTACTTAAATTGACCATATGTGTGATTGAGTGTGCGCCCTAGCTGTAATAGTTGGTCGGTTCTTACCTCACGCCTCATCGCAATGCATATTATATTATATTATATTATATTATATTATATTATATTATATTATATTATATTATATTATATTATATATAATTACTCGATGAATCGTCAGATTAATCGGTAGATTACTCGATTATTAACATAATCTCTACTGTCTCATACGATTAAAATTATTATCATATAATTTCTTATTTAATTTATTCTGCCATTTCATTTACTAGAAGCTTTTCTACAGACATCAGATTTTTTTTAGTTCATAATGAAAGCTGTATTCTTAATCTCTTGAAACAAATTGTATGTTATGCTCTACATACAAGCATCTATGATATGAACACGTATATAATTTTGCCAGTTAATTGTGAGTTTTGGACGTCTATTTAAATATATATTGTTAAGCCTAGTTACAATAATGAATATTATGGGTTGACATGACTATGTTTCCAACACCAAGTGATGTCTGTAATATTCAAATATTTGTTTTAAAGAATGTAGGAGGGATGGATTTGCTGAATGGCAAGACAGAGCAGGAAGACACCGTTTCATTCCGAAATCATACGTGCAATGCGTAACATCGCAGAACTGTGGTACTTTGATGAAACTTTTAAAATGTTTTAGCAGTTCATATGCAGCGGCTCTTACGCGTTGTGGGACTTAACATGGAACGGGTCATAAGATGGCAATGCATCGAATCCATCTGTATAGCATATTAAAATCGTATAAGGACGTGTGATGGCCGGTGTAAGCAGACCTGACAAAGCTGCTGTTTGTCTCTTGTCAATAACGAAACAATTAATAGAGATTATATAGGCTAAACCCTAAGCATTAAGTCTTTATTGTGAAGTGGGGCATTTGAGTTCTTGTACTGACAAAGGAAGCGAACCGACGTGAATTCGAACCCAGAATAGACCGAACAGGACGTCGCGTTATTTATCACCAGAGCTTCTTCCGTTAACATAGTAGTGCCACGAAATCTGACTTTGCCTTTTGTTGTTTGCGAAGCAAGTTCAAATGTTGCGCTTGCCAGCCATACGATTGTGTGTGGGGCAGCCTTGGAAAAATACGATATGACTCACTAAGTCTGCGTATCTTGGCAAATGATTTATACATAGTTCTGTTTAATGCATTTATTGCCAGGTCCTTTTGCGTAAATAAAACTGCCGGATGCTATTGCTTAATGGTTAGTTCAATTGAATTAATGACGTGTTTTGAAAGTCTGCACAATAGCGGCATGGGGCAACACACAACACAGAACAGACACATTTAACTAGAAAAGCAAAGATGCCAGGCGCCGGCTTTTCAAAAATTTCTGGTTTTCAGAAATTGCTTCACGTCTGTAGAATAAAGACTCTCGGTCATTTGTGTTTTAAAAACCCACACAGAATTAAACGGAAAACCTAAAACTCCCTTTAAAGACTTAATCAAATGCAGCTTTACGTTACATAAATAATTACGACTTAGGAAAAAATGAGACACGCAGATAAAATAGAGCGAAGACTGTGGAGGTCATGTGTAGTCATATGCAGTGAACGTCTGCCCCCTAGTGGAGATTTAGGATACGATCCCCAATGTTGTCTCAGTAGCATATGCGACTAGCTCGCGCTGGATCCGGAGTGGAAAAACAATCTGGACAGTAAAGGATTTCATATACTGCCTGCTTTTCAGCGGAATTCCACCATAAATGGGAACCACATGTGCTTAAGAATGTAAAAGTGTCACTGACTTGTTTTGCAAACTCAATCAAAAACTAACAGCAGAGATCAAAACATAATTACTTCCATTTGCCGGGCATTCCTGCGTTTCTTCTGGGGGTCGTTTGCATCAGCGAAATTCTCTGGGTTCTCTGCTTCTTCTGTAAAGCGAACAGGTATAAGAGCAGCTACAGCATGTAAACGCTTTCAAGGTACTTAATGTTTTCTTTAGTAAGCCTCTTTCTAAGAAAAAGTTTAAACTTTTTAAGTCAACAAGAAATAATTGTTGTGAACAGTTTTGCTGTGTTCTGAAAAGCAATTCCCCAGACGATTTATAGTGTCCTTCAGTGAAAGAGATGATGACATGGAGGAATCAATTATACCTGTCTACAGCTGTCATCTTACAAATATTCTCAGCCGTGATGTAATCTGAGGGACAAGTGAATCCACAGTGGGATATTTCTGGAACATTAAAAAGGCCCTTTATTGATGGTCAGCTCAAAGTTGCTATTGGATACATGGAAACAGTACAAAAGGTCACTAAAGGTTAGACATAAGTCAGACTGCAGTCTCTCAGTTGAATCTCTATATTTCCCATATTATTTGTATCTGGAATGTTCCCTTGACTTGTACCCTATGTTTTTTAATTATGTGGTTCATCAGAATCTTTATTGCCAGAGGACAATTCTTTTGGTACAGTCTGCTACTGTTAGGCACATGACAATAGACAATAAACAATATCCCAGCTGTATATATGCAAGGTTTTATATTGATTGTAATCACTGATGTTTTTCCGGCATGTTGACGCATGTCCGCACCTCTCGGCAGCTTCCAGGATGCTTCATCACGGCTCTTGCCCAGCTGAAGATCTCCAGCCAGGTGGACTGTGTTCTCTTACATGATCTCCATGTTATAAACGGCCTCCTGGGTCTGCAGCTTTGCGTTTGTCTTTTGTATGTGTGACCTGATGTCCTCTGGGGCCTGAGGCATGCAAGGTATCTGCACAGCCCCCCCCCCTGCCCCCCACATTATGGTTCAGTCTGATATCCTGACCCAACAACTGAAGTCCATCCATCCATCCATCCATTTTCCAAACCGCTTATCCTACTGGGTCGCGGAGGGTCTGGAGCCTATCCCGGAAGCAATGGGCACGAGGCAGGGAACAACCCAGGATGGGGGGCCAGCCCATCGCAGGGCACACTCACACACCAGTCACTCTCACATGCACACCTACGGGCAATTTAGTAACTCCAATTAGCCTCAGCATGTTTTTGGACTGTGGGGGGAAACCGGAGTACAACTGAAGTCTCCACGTTGAATCTAATTAATATAACTTCCTTGATAGCTACTTGTCTATGATGATTAATACTTAAAGCTATACTAACAAGTATATCAAAATATATTCATTATAATGTGTATCATTTATTTTGTTAAGATATATCCAGTACTATGGAATGCTGACTAATTGATTTAGTTTTTATTATCGTTCAGCTAATGATAATTACCATTAAATTAATGAATGTTGTTTGCATTGATTCTGTAATTAACACTGATTGGTGCCTTGATTCTGTAATTAACACTGATTGGTGCCTTGATTCTGTAATTAACACTGATTGGTGCATTATTCCCTTTCCCTCTCTTACTTCCATCCCCTAATGAATTTCAGGTCAGACTTCCTGCACCACCTTGTCCTGTTCTGCAAGCTGGTCCAGTAATTTAATGGGGGGGGGGGTACAGACAGTCCTTAATAATATCTGCAGGTTCCACAGTTGGCTGTAATTTGTTATGCCATAACTTTGTACTTAAGGAAATATTTCACACTTTATGGTCCTTATGACATGCAGAGGAGCATCTCCAGAATGGAGAGCTGAGCCCCATTTAGCTGCCCTGCCCCACCATCTCTCACCGCTGAGACACAAACACAGGCATGTACACACAGACATGCTCAGGGTCTTTAACTCCTGTCTGGCATATAAATAAGCTACTGATTAACATCCAAGTGAGAAATTAATACTGTGACCCAAACTGAATTTCATGGCAAAGTATGTATTTACATATTTACATGAATGTAAATATAATGATGATATGATATGATATGATATGATATGATATGAGAACCCTTTATTGCTGTAGCTTGATTTGGATTGAATGCTTATTCTTTGCTGAGCGTGAGGTGCATTAGTTAAACATGATACATTTTTTGTTTTCTTCCCGAAATACCAAGTCAAATGAGATTCCTGGTCAATGAAAACTACTGAGTAAATATCTGCGTGTGTGTTGACGTATTTAAGCGGCTCCACCTTCCAACACCTGCTTCTTCTTACTCCTCAGATTGCAATGGGCCGCACAGTGCACTGGGAAGGTCATTCCATTTCCATCCACCCAAAGCCCAGCCAGCTGGGGCCAGAGGAACTGAAATGCAGGTGCCTATTCAGTGGAAAAGGAACCGCTTTGGTTCTCTGGGCCTCCTGGCTGCATGTGACCAACACAGCCCAGCCGGGCTGGAATCCAGAGCTTCGTTATCTGGACCCGATTTTTGACCGACGTCCCGGAGCTTTTTTTTTATTTGCATAATCTGGACACATTTATTTGATCCAAAAAACTAGTTTTACACAAATTGTAAAAGTTGACCACACACAATGTGGGTATGCAGGGTAATGAGCAAGAATTCAGCGCTGAACAGTGATTTAAAACCAACCAAAACAGCATATAAATAACAGAAAAACAGAAACAGGAAGTTTGGCAAAATGAGGCACCCATTTGGAATTAGGGAAATATTTATGGGCTGTAAGAAGACGGTCGGAAAAATTACCACCAAATCAACAACAAAACTAGCACTGTAACATAAGCAGTTTAATATTTCATTATCACCTGCAAAACATGTCATATGTATTTTGACAACAGCATGTTGATATTTAACTGATGGCTGTTAACTTTAGCATCATGCACCAGTTGCTGAAACACAGAAATTGATTCTGCAGTTATTCTTTCATGGACGCCTTGTGTTGGGCTTCCCTGGTTGACATGCATCACTCTGCATGCTCCTCTTTCTGCTGCTCATGTTTTCAGTTGCTCACCCACCGGTTTCTCAGCAATGGGTTACATAACAAACCTTCAGCACTCGCCAGTCACCCTCCGGTACAAGCCGTCCCCTAATGAATTAGCGTGGAGTCATCCGGAAGACGGCTCAGCGCGGCCCGCTCGCTCAAGGCTCCTTCCGGAAGACGGCTCAACGCGGCCCACTCGCCCAAGGCTCCTTCCGGAAGATGGCTCAGCTCGGCCCGCTCGCCCAAGGCTCCTTCCGGAAGACGGCTCAGCGCGGCCCGCTCGTCCCAAGGCTCCTTCCGGAAGACGGCTCAGCGCGGCCCGCTCGTCCCAAGGCTCCTTCCGGAAGACGGCTCAGCGCGGCCCGCTCGTCCCAAGGCTCCTTCCGGAAGACGGCTCAGCGCGGCCCGCTCGTCCCAAGGCTCCTTCCGGAAGACGGCTCAGCGCGGCCCGCTCGCCCAAGGCTCCTTCCGGAAGACGGCTCAGCTCGGCCCGCTCGCCCAAGGCTCCTTCCGGAAGACGGGTCAGCGCGGCCCGCTCGTCCCAAGGCTCCTTCCGGAAGACGGCTCAGCGCGGCCCGCTCGTCCCAAGGCTCCTTCCGGAAGACGGCTCAGCGCGGCCCGCTTGTCCCAAGGCTCCTTCCGGAAGACGGCTCAGCGCGGCCCGCTCGTCCCAAGGCTCCTTCCGGGAAGACGGGTCAGCGCGGCCCGCTCGTCCCAAGGCTCCTTCCACAAGACGGCTCAGCGCGGCCCGCTCGTCCCAAGGCTCCTTCCGGGAAGACGGCTCAGCGCGGCCCGCTCGTCCCAAGGCTCCTTCCGGAAGACGGCTCAGCGCGGCCCGCTCGCCCAAGGCTCCTTCCGGAAGACGGCTCAGCTCGGCCCGCTCGCCCAAGGCTCCTTCCGGAAGACGGCTCAGCTCGGCCCGCTCGTCCCAAGGCTCCTTCCGGGAAGACGGCTCAGCTCGGCCCGCTCGCCCAAGGCTCCTTCCGGAAGACGGCTCAGCTCGGCCCGCTCGTCCCAAGGCTCCTTCCGGGAAGACGGCTCAGCTCGGCCCGCTCGTCCCAAGGCTCCTTCCGGGAAGACGGCTCAGCGCGGCCCGCTCGTCCCAAGGCTCCTTCCGGAAGACGGCTCAGCGCGGCCCGCTCGTCCCAAGGCTCCTTCCGGAAGACGGCTCAGCGCGGCCCGCTCGTCCCAAGGCTCCTTCCGGGAAGACGGCTCAGCGCGGCCCGCTCGTCCCAAGGCTCCTTCCGGAAGACGGCTCAGCGCGGCCCGCTCGTCCCAAGGCTCCTTCCGGAAGACGGCTCAGCGCGGCCCGCTCGTCCCAAGGCTCCTTCCGGAAGACGGCTCAGCGCGGCCCGCTCGTCCCAAGGCTCCTTCCGGAAGACGGCTCAGCGTGGCCCGCTCGTCCAAGGAGCCACTTTCACCTTTAAGAGCTGCCGGCTCGTGGGTTAACCTGAGGTCCCCAGAGGTGACGCTGAACCTCCTTCTGCCACAATAGCGGCTTGCAGGAAGTAACAGCTCATGCTGGGAGAGGGGATCATTTTTGCACAGACACCAATACACACGCATGCTAAAAACAAGCCTGAATTGTGAAAAATAACCATGAATTGGGAAAAACAACCGTGAATTGTGAAAAACATCCATGAATTGTGAAAAACAACCGTGAATTGTATTTCTCTTTATGCATTTGTCACCGGAAACGTTTATGGACCTGCTGTTGTGTGCTGTTGACATCCTAAGAGCGACACGAAGCACTTAGTGTTCGTATACAATGGCTGCAATATTTCGATACAGTCATGTGGCATTGAACGTAATCATAGCAGAATTTAATTACCCCATGTCCAGTGATCTTCCAACTGCTTACTCTGGTCAAAGGGGGATGAAGCTTTTGTGATGGGAACCGTAGGCAGGGTGTCACCCTGGAAGGGATGGCAAGGCAGGCAAATACAATGATACGCTATGGGCAGGGGTAATTCCAGGGACATTGGGGGCCCTCCAACTCACTCTCCCCTAATATGGTAAAATTTACTATCAATATTTAGTATGAAGACTAAATTAATAGTATAGTCAAAGAGAATTTAATAAACACAAGTCATATATCTCACCTATTATGAAAAATGGAATATACTAATAAAATAGGTTTGTTGTTGAAATGTACCAGCCAATTGGAGCAGGGCCCCGAGGGCAGCCTAGCACGGGGCCCCGAGGGCAGCCTAGCACGGGGCCCCGAGGGCAGCTGAGCTCAGGGCTCCACGCCTCTAACCACTGTATAAGCAGTGCAGAGATACCAGTTAGCCGAACTGCACGTCTTTGGACTGAGAGAGGAATCTGGTATAACATAAAACATGAACACTGAAGACAGGGCCAATTCGACCCCCAGCCCTGGCAACAGGAGCCTCTATGCCACCCACATTTCTAACAGAGTTAGTGCCAGCATTTGAGTGGTCTGACTAATAGTATAACCTCCCTCATTACTCACGCAGTAAATCCAGTTTGTGGGTTGACTTATAACGAGCAGTTTATGAAAAGCACTTTGACCCTGCGTTGGATTAGCTGTCAGACATGGATGGATTGACTTTCGTAAGATGTAATTTATGCAACAAATTGAACTACAATATGGATACAAAAACAGGCTGGAATATGTGCCAGGGTATTATTTAGGGTAAAGAATGAGAGAATGAAAGAATCGTGTTAGCTGGAAATTTATGGAAAGGGTCATTCAAATACAATGCGATGCATGTTGAAATCCTGAGGCAGGCCTTTGGTGTTGGCAGGGGGGGTTGCTGTTTTTGGCCCCCGCAAAGCCCTCAGAGAAATAACAGGAAGTGGCCGTAAAGGTCATATGCGTAATGGTATTATTTCATTTGGCCAGAATAAAACACCACAATGCTGTTGATAAACACACACAATGGCCGAGAAACAACAGAGAGCAAGTTGCCATGGCACTTCCAGCACCTGTAATGAAGGATTAAGTTTTCTTTCCATTTCCCTGGAGTTGAGGCTCTGCATCACAAACACAAACACGTAGGAGTCGCTCAGCCCAATTCACCCCTGCTGGCAAACTCATGCTACATTCTTGCTTTTCAAATCTTGCCTGTAAATCAGCGTTAATTTGCATGCATGTTTTTATACTTCATATAATATGACTCAATGGCAGAAGTATTAACATTTAACGTGTTGAAATGTGTCCAAAACTGCTGTCAGTGCAGCAGAATAGGGATGTGAAGCTCCGACATGCTGGAAAGGAGACATGGGCTGTGATTTAGAGAAGGAAGCTTAATAACATACATCCATCTATTTTCTGCATCTGCTTTTCCAATTCAGCCAATCTCAGGGGGTGTGGGCACAAGGCAGGGACCAACCCAGGATGAGGCGCCCACCCATTGCGGGGCACCAACCCATCACAGGGCACAAGGCAGGGACCAACCCAGGATGAGGCGCCCACCCATTGCGGGGCACCAACCCATCACAGGGCACAAGGCAGGGACCAATCCAGGAAGAGGCCCCCACCCATTGCGGGGCACCAACCCATCACAGGGCACAAGGCAGGGACCAACCCAGGATGAGGCGCCCACCCATTGCGGGGCACCAACCCATCACAGGGCACAAGGCAGGGACCAACCCAGGATGAGGCGCCGACCCATTGCGGGGCACCAACCCATCACAGGGCACAAGGCAGGGACCAAACCAGGATGAGGCGCCCACCCATTGTGGGGCACCAACCCATCACAGGGCACATTCACCATTCACACCTATGGGCAACTTGACTTCAAATTTGCATGTTTTTACACTGTGGGGGGTCGCCAGTGAACTCGGAGGAAATCCAACACCGAGAGGGGGAGAACCTGCAAGTTCCAGACACACAGAGCCAGGGCAGACACTCAAACCCCGGTCCCAGAGGTGCAAGGCAACAGTGCTATCACTGCATCACCCCCTATATTTAATGAATTTCATTTAATTGCAATTAATATACAAATCAGAAAGGTACCTAAGGGGACAACTAAACTACATGCAGTAAATGAAGGGGAGAGATACTGAAAGGAGTATGAATCTAACAATGTAACTGCATGTGGAATGTGCTGGATTCTGCATGGCCTGCATCACCACCCTGCAAGCTTGGATTTTTTGCATTATTTTGTTGGCTTTGTTACAGTAAACATTGCTGCTGCACAGGTAACAACGGAATACAAGAGACAGGTTTGTATGTACTCTCCAGACCTGAAGATGGCGCTACATACTTGGATAGTCTGCACAAATAAGATAAACTTTAAAAAGGGAGTCTGGCAAACTGAGAGGAAGGAGAGCTTCCTGTGGAGATCAGCAGTTTGTTTTTCTTTGTTTTAATTAGCAACAAAAAGTACTGCATGCATTTCACAGAGAACTTGCTGGTCAGTGCAGAAAGCAGAAGTCAGCACCATTAAGTAAGCAGCACATGGAACTGAAATCTCGGCCTGTGAACTAAACAATCTCTGCCTCAGCGTCTTTCTACCTGTCATTATAACTCCTTCACAATGCAGAATCTGACTGTTATCTGCAGGGCATTTGTCTACTAAGTTAATTTCAGAGTGTTGGCCATTTCTTACGATACCTTGTGGATATTCTACTCTTTACACATCATGCGACTTAAATATAGGCAGCATCTCTTGTAATGTCAGCTTCAGTCAAGCCTTGGTGGAGCTCAGGTTTATAACAGAAAGAAGCCTTTTAGGCAGGATGGGACTTGCTTAAAGTATTTTAAAATTACAGCTACGTTTTTTAAAAGTGTAGATTACATTACCTTAATTTATTTGAAGAAGAAGGTTTTTATTTGCCGTTTGTAGGAGAACAGGTACGTTGGAATGTGTTGTTTTTCTCACATATCCTATCTTGCTCTGTCTTTTTAAAAGATATACACACATGTAAGGGTGAGAGTGAAGCTTGGGCTTTAGCACTTTGTGTATTTTACTCAAGACAATGTACAACTGAGAAAGCAGAGTCCGACAGTCCGGAGAGCACTTGGGGCTAAGAGCCTTGCTCAAGGGCCCAAATGTAAAAGCGCTTTGGTGGCCACAGGATGTGAAGTGGCAGCCTTACAATCACAGGTACTAATCGACAGAGCCATACACCCCCCACCCCAGGTCATTATAAATGCAAAATAACAAGGGTCCATTTGTATGATAAGTGACTTTTCCTGTGAAGGCTTGTTGAGCTTTTTGATAGGAAAAGAGGGCTTTTGATCCAGTTGTTGAAACACAAACCTCTTTGACTGGGTAATTAAAGAATTGGCTGTTGGAAAAAAAATCCTGAATTTAGAAAACCACAGTGATAGACAACAAATTGCAGAACCACAGC
Organism: Brienomyrus brachyistius; assembly: GCF_023856365.1. Lineage (NCBI taxonomy): Eukaryota > Metazoa > Chordata > Actinopteri > Osteoglossiformes > Mormyridae > Brienomyrus > Brienomyrus brachyistius. The sequence continues at coordinate 121,504 of NW_026042325.1, read as the reverse complement.
CTGGAAACAACAATGAAAATTACAGAATGAAATGAAAACTTACAGTGGCAAACATTAGCATGTTGTGATGTAGCCTAATGTAGCATAAATGTAACATCAAGGAAATCCATTCCTCTGTTCATTCTCTGTACCTGCTTGTCCTATTCAGGGTCACAGGGGTCCGGAGCTTATCCCAGGAGGGGTGCAGAGGATATTCCGGAAGGGGTCCGGAGCCTGTCCCAGGAGGGGTGCAGAGGATATCCCAGAAGGGGTCCGGAGCCTATCCCGGAAGGGGTGCGGAGGATATCCAGGAAGGGGTCCGGAGCCTATCCCAGGAGGGGTGTAGAGGATGTCTCGGAAGGGGTCCGGCATCTATCCCAGGAGGGATATGGAGGATATCTCGTAAGGGATCTGGCACCTATCCTACAAGGGGTGCAGAGGATATCCCAGAAGGGATCCGGCACCTATCCCAGGAGGGGTGCGGAGGATATCCTGAAAGGGGTATGGAGGATATTCCGGAAGGGGTGCGGCACCTATCCCGGAAGGGGTCTGAAGAATATCCCAGAGTTACGGTCACAAGAGAGGGAACAATCCAGGAGAGGGCAGCAACCCATAGAAGGGCATACACACCATTCACACCTTAGCATGTTTTTGGAATGTGGGGGGAAACCAGAGAACCCATATGAAACAACAATGCTAACACTGCACTACCATACCAACCCCTACATACCAACCCCTACATGAAGAAAATTTATAACATAAATACACTTCAATTTGCCATTTTTATGTAATCGTGTTATATAGTACAGAAGGGGGTTCAACAATGGATGAAATTCTGAAAATGTTACATTTATAACATATGTGATTTATCCATAAGTGCTGTTTTATTTATCGCCTCTTAATGTTTTAGTAAAATGTTCTCTTTTTAAAAAAAATTCTGATGTATAAAGTATGCGTCACATCAGAATTTGTATATAGTAATTATTTTAGTCAAATGATATTATTTGGCTTTGGTTTGAGTTTACATATCAGGGTTTCGGAACAAGGTGATGACGGATCAGGAAATGAGAATTCATAAGTTATTAAAACCGTTTTCAGCTCCATGAACTTCCAGGCTAAAATCCAGTTTGGCCATCAAATATGAAAACAATGGGCAGTGATATTTCTTTCTAGAGCCTGTGATTCATTTTCAGAGCAGACTTAGGAGGTAAGGGGTTACTATATCAAACAGACAATCCATTTCACAAGGGGTATTAAAGAGTATTGATGGCCAGAGACCAACCCATAGTTCATTTACCATGCTGATCTTTCAACATTCTCTGAAGACAAAGAATTCCTACTGGCCCGCAGAGGAAGAAGCGTGCAAACATTACTGGAGCATTACGTAATCTGAAGGGCATGACAGCGAACTGCTGAAAATCACAATCTGTGTCGGAGGACCACTTTAAGTGCCTTTAAAATAGTTTGTAGTTTAATTTAACCTTAGCTAGGTCAATAGAGCCAAAAATGTTTTAAAACCCCCCCAAGGTATAACACAGTGTATATATTCTCAGCCACACTCCATTCATTGTCGTGGACTCCATCCTTCCACGGTGAGGTATTGCATTATCTGCCCTGGCTATTTTAGCCTTTGGAGGTTCACATGTGATTGAGGGACAGATGAGCACAGGCAAAGAATGTCAAACGTGTGGAGAATCTGATCATTCCCATAGGAGCGTTGGATTCCCGGCCGGTTCTTCACGGCGTTCTTCAGCTCATGGCACTGGGCCAGTGGTGTTGGGGTTAGCAAGAGGCATCGTATTTTATATCGCTCTGCAGACAGCGGATTGTACATCTTAACTGAAATGAAAAGGCATGCTTAGTCCTCTGAAAGGTACGTCGTCTTTGCTGCCGTCTGATTAGTTAACTAGTACTTTTCTTGGAATTTTAAATTAAGTGCTAGAGGAGAGAAAGCATTCATAAATCCAAGCAATGTTGGTGGAAAAACGCAGTGCAGTTACTACACATATTACTTTGGAAATGAACAGAAAAACGAATTCCTGCTGTGGGCTGCAGCTTCAGTCACGTTGCTGTGCTCAGCTCAGATTTACAACATGTTTCAGTATCTGCTCTATATCCCAAGTGGCGCTGAGATCAGAAAGCGGCGCTATGCCGTAAATATCTGCGCTGGCTATCCAACGTGCTGTTTGTTGATGCGGTTTCCATGGGGAGAGGACCCAGCTGAGGCGAGAGTGTGTCACACAGCAGCAGGCGAGGGCTCTATGTACTGACCGTCTCCACAAAATGGCCGCGACAGGCACCGGAGGACGCGAGGAGAATCTCCAACTACCGGCGACAGCCAGGCTTTTGACACGCTGCCAGAAAGACACGACATGTTTATTTGGAAGCCAGCACACCATGAACAACCCGTGTAACGTTTTAAAGACGCAAAGCGACTTTCTCAGGGTGAAGCTGATGAGTTACTTCACACCGGGTTGCCTGCCGCGTTGATGGGGTGGTGTGGAGACTCGGTGGGTAGCACTGTTGCCCTGCACCTCCACCTTTAGTCCTGCCTCTGCTCTCTGTGAATGTGTGGATTTTGTAAGCTCTCCCTGTAGTGTACGATGCATCCAGATATGCAGATTTCTTCCTGTATTCTGAAGGTGTCTCTAAACTGCATGCGTCCTGCAATGGATTGACGTCCCTTCCAGGATATAGTCTTGCCTTGTCCTATAATTGCTAGGATGGGCTCCAGGTCCCAGCAACCCCGTGCCAGGTAAGTGGTTGAAAGTTGGATGGATGCCAGGTTTCTTTGTAAATAACAAACAACACTATAGCTACCTAATGCATTAGTGGCTCTTGATTGTAGAAGACATTTTATACTAACACAATGTCCTTTTTATGGAAATTCTGGGTACTGGCTCTGAACATGGACCTGAATAAAAGCAAGATGTGATTATATTATGGCCAACGTGCTACTTTTTATTCCAGAAACACGGGACTCTGGAGCAAGTCTCCGAATGACACATGGAGAGGAGCATGAGGCTCAGTGAGGGAGGCGGGTTGACAGGCTGCCAGCGTACGTGGCCCCGCACCACATGTTTAGCTGGGCAGGGAGCTTGGCCATTGTCCAGGCACATCTGTACGCAATCCCACAGAACTGGCAGTTCAGCTGCAGAGGCCGAGCGGTTGGAGAGGGAGAGCGGCACTTTCTCAGACCACAAGAACCTGCTTTTTCTGCTCCCCAGACGGTCCTGGACTGGCAGCCCAAAGACGTAATCCTGGCAAAGCAGTGGTCCGGCGAAACCAGTCAAGAACGGTGGGGGGGGGAGGGCTGTCTGGCTTGTTTAAAAGGTTCCAGTTTCAGTGTGTGAGCCTGCAGTGGTGCCTTTCAGAACTGCCCTTCAAAATGGCTTTGATGATAAGAGCAGATCTCCACGGCTGATAGAAAAAGACAATAAGATGCCTCTCCTTTAAGACAATAAGATGCCTCTCCTTTAAGACAATAAGATGCCTCTCCTTTAAGACAATAAGATGCCTCTCCTTTAAGACAATAAGATGCCTCTCCTTTAAGACAATAAGATGCCTCTCCTTTAAGACAATAAGATGCCTCTCCTTTAAGACAATAAGATGCCTCTCCTTTAAGACAATAAGATGCCTCTTCTTTAAGACAATAAGATGCCTCTCCTTTAAGACAATAAGATGCCTCTCCTTTAAGACAATAAGATGCCTCTCCTTTAAGACAATAAGATGCCTCTTCTTTAAGACAATAAGATGCCTCTCCTTTAAGACAATAAGATGCCTCTCCTTTAAGAGATGAAGAGGCTGTGCAGCCGGTGGCTTGGAGGCTGACGACGAAAGCAGTTTCTGCATAGACTTTCCCAGCTCGATCCCTCCAGAACATGCTGTCCTGCACAAGTCGCAAAACGCCACCCAGCTACAGTCTAACAGTCTTTTGCAAGTATTATATTTCTTGCATAAACAAGTGAAGGTTGAGCCCCCACCCTGTTCATATCATGGCTGATCTGGGCCAGATTTAAGGCCCAAAGGTCTAAAGGAGGAAGTAAGCAAACATTTGAGCTTTTAGACAAATATTGCCAGATGTTTCACAACTGTGCCTGTGTTTTAAGCATTTCACTGCGCATAAGTCTGTCTCGGTGTGGGGGACTCCTGCCTTCCTGCCATGATACATCATGGTTATGTTTTGTTACAGATACATACTGCAGTGCAGACCTGTGATGTTTAACATGTCAGGAATGGGGACAGCAGAAAGCATGGCGGCTAAAGAAGTGAACTTTCAAAGCAAATGTTGCTGGCTAGACATTGCTGCTGTACGCATGTCCAGAGTAAGTCACTAACCAGGTGTCTGCAAACAGCCTCACAGTGAGGTCCTGTGGTATGTGGGAGCATGTGCCCTGTGAGGGACTGGCATCCCCCCCACTGCCCCCCCTGTGAGGGACTGGCATCCCCCCCCACTGCCCCCCCCGTGAGAGACTGGCATCCCCCCCACTGCCCCCCCCCGTGAGAGACTGGCATCCCCCCCACTGCCCCCCCTGTGAGGGACTGGCATCCCCCCCCACTGCCCCCCCCGTGAGAGACTGGCATCCCCCCCACTGCCCCCCCCTGTGAGGGACTGGCATCCCCCCCACTGCCCCCCCCGTGAGAGACTGGCATCCCCCCCACTGCCCCCCCCGTGAGAGACTGGCATCCCCCCCACTGCCCCACCTGTGAGGGACTGGCATCCCCCCCACTGCCCCCCCCTGTGAGGGACTGGCATCCCCCCCACTGCCCCCCCCGTGAGAGACTGGCATCCCCCCCACTGCCCCCCCCTGTGAGGGACTGGCATCCCCCCCACTGCCCCACCTGTGAGGGACTGGCATCCCCCCCACTGCCCCCCCCGTGAGAGACTGGCATCCCCCCCACTGCCCCCCCCCGTGAGAGACTGGCATCCCCCCCACTGCCCCCCCCTGTGAGGGACTGGCATCCCCCCCACTGCCCCCCCCGTGAGAGACTGGCATCCCCCCCACTGCCCCACCTGTGAGGGACTGGCATCCCACCCCACTGCCCCCCCCGTGAGGGACTGGCATCCCCCCCACTGCCCCACCTGTGAGGGACTGGCATCCCCCCCACTGCCCCCCCCGTGAGAGACTGGCATCCCACCCCACTGCCCACCCTGTGAGAGACTGGCATCCCACCCCACTGCCCCCCCTGTGAGAGACTGGCATCCCCCCCACTGCCCCCCCCGTGAGAGACTGGCATCCCACCCCACTGCCCCACCTGTGAGGGACTGGCATCCCCCCCACTGCCCCCCCCCGTGAGAGACTGGCATCCCACCCCACTGCCCCACCTGTGAGGGACTGGCATCCCCCCCACTGCCCACCCTGTGAGAGACTGGCATCCCCCCCACTGCCCCCCCCTGTGAGGGACTGGCATCCCCCCACTGCCCCCCCCGTGAGAGACTGGCATCCCCCCCACTGCCCCCCCCGTGAGAGACTGGCATCCCCCCCACTGCCCCCCCCTGTGAGGGACTGGCATCCCCCCCACTGCCCCCCCCTGTGAGGGACTGGCATCCCCCCCACTGCCCCCCCCGTGAGAGACTGGCATCCCACCCCACTGCCCCACCTGTGAGGGACTGGCATCCCCCCCACTGCCCCCCCCTGTGAGGGACTGGCATCCCCCCCACTGCCCCCCCCTGTGAGGGACTGGCATCCCCCCCACTGCCCCCCCCGTGAGAGACTGGCATCCCCCCCACTGCCCCCCCCGTGAGAGACTGGCATCCCACCCCACTGCCCCCCCCCGTGAGAGACTGGCATCCCACCCCACTGCCCCCCCCTGTGAGGGACTGGCATCCCCCCCACTGCCCCCCCTGTGAGAGACTGGCATCCCACCCCACTGCCCCCCCCCGTGAGAGACTGGCATCCCACCCCACTGCCCCCCCCTGTGAGGGACTGGCATCCCCCCCACTGCCCCCCCCTGTGAGAGACTGGCATCCCCCCCACTGCCCCCCCCCGTGAGAGACTGGCATCCCACCCCACTGCCCCACCTGTGAGGGACTGGCATCCCCCCCACTGCCCCCCCCTGTGAGGGACTGGCATCCCCCCCACTGCCCCCCCCGTGAGAGACTGGCATCCCACCCCACTGCCCCCCCTGTGAGAGACTGGCATCCCCCCCCACTGCCCCACCTGTGAGGGACTGGCATCCCACCCCACTGCCCCCCCCTGTGAGGGACTGGCATCCCCCCCACTGCCCCCCCCTGTGAGGGACTGGCATCCCCCCCACTGCCCCCCCCGTGAGAGACTGGCATCCCCCCCCACTGCCCCCCCCCTGTGAGGGACTGGCATCCCCCCCACTGCCCCCCCCTGTGAGGGACTGGCATCCCACCCCACTGCCCCCCCCTGTGAGGGACTGGCATCCCCCCCACTGCCCCCCCTGTGAGAGACTGGCATCCCACCCCACTGCCCCCCCCCGTGAGAGACTGGCATCCCACCCCACTGCCCCCCCCTGTGAGGGACTGGCATCCCCCCCACTGCCCCCACCTGTGAGAGACTGGCATCCCCCCCACTGCCCCCCCCTGTGAGGGACTGGCATCCCACCCCACTGCCCCCCCCTGTGAGGGACTGGCATCCCCCCCACTGCCCCCCCTGTGAGAGACTGGCATCCCACCCCACTGCCCCCCCCCGTGAGAGACTGGCATCCCACCCCACTGCCCCCCCCTGTGAGGGACTGGCATCCCCCCCACTGCCCCCACCTGTGAGAGACTGGCATCCCCCCCACTGCCCCCCCCGTGAGAGACTGGCATCCCCCCCACTGCCCCCCCTGTGAGGGACTGGCATCCCACCCCACTGCCCCCCCCTGTGAGGGACTGGCATCCCCCCCACTGCCCCCCCCTGTGAGGGACTGGCATCCCCCCCACTGCCCCCCCCCGTGAGAGACTGGCATCCCACCCCACTGCCCCCCCCTGTGAGGGACTGGCATCCCCCCCACTGCCCCCCCCTGTGAGGGACTGGCATCCCCCCCACTGCCCCCCCCGTGAGAGACTGGCATCCCCCCCACTGCCCCCCCCGTGAGAGACTGGCATCCCCCCCACTGCCCCACCTGTGAGGGACTGGCATCCCACCCCACTGCCCCCCCCTGTGAGGGACTGGCATCCCCCCCACTGCCCCCCCCTGTGAGGGACTGGCATCCCCCCCACTGCCCCCCCTGTGAGAGACTGGCATCCCACCCCACTGCCCCCCCCCGTGAGAGACTGGCATCCCCCCCACTGCCCCCCCCGTGAGAGACTGGCATCCCCCCCACTGCCCCCCCTGTGAGAGACTGGCATCCCCCCCACTGCCCCCCCCTGTGAGGGACTGGCATCCCCCCCACTGCCCCCCCTGTGAGAGACTGGCATCCCCCCCACTGCCCCCCCTGTGAGAGACTGGCATCCCCCCCACTGCCCCCCCTGTGAGGGACTGGCATCCCCCCCACTGCCCCCCCTGTGAGAGACTGGCATCCCCCCCCACTGCCCCCCCTGTGAGAGACTGGCATCCCCCCCACTGCCCCCCCTGTGAGAGACTGGCATCCCCCCCACTGCCCCCCCCTGTGAGAGACTGGCATCCCCCCCACTGCCCCCCCTGTGAGAGACTGGCATCCCCCCCACTGCCCCCCCTGTGAGAGACTGGCATCCCCCCCACTGCCCCCCCTGTGAGAGACTGGCATCCCACCCCACTGCCCCACCTGTGAGGGACTGGCATCCCCCCCACTGCCCTCCCTGTGAGAGACTGGCATCCCCCCCACTGCCCCCCCCGTGAGAGACTGGCATCCCCCCCCACTGCCCCCCCTGTGAGAGACTGGCATCCCCCCCACTGCCCCCCCTGTGAGAGACTGGCATCCCACCCCACTGCCCCCCCCTGTGAGAGACTGGCATCCCCCCCACTGCCCCCCCCGTGAGAGACTGGCATCCCCCCCACTGCCCCCCCCGTGAGAGACTGGCATCCCCCCCACTGCCCTCCCCCGTGAGAGACTGGCATCCCCCCCACTGCCCCCCCTGTGAGAGACTGGCATCCCCCCCACTGCCCCCCCTGTGAGAGACTGGCATCCCCCCCACTGCCCCCCCCTGTGAGAGACTGGCATCCCCCCCACTGCCCCCCCTGTGAGAGACTGGCATCCCCCCCACTGCCCCCCCTGTGAGAGACTGGCATCCCCCCCACTGCCCCCCCCTGTGAGAGACTGGCATCCCCCCACTGCCCCCCCTGTGAGAGACTGGCATCCCCCCCACTGCCCCCCCCGTGAGAGACTGGCATCCCCCCCACTGCCCCCCCGTGAGAGACTGGCATCCCCCCCACTGCCCCCCCTGTGAGAGACTGGCATCCCCTCCCACTGCCCCCCCCTGTGAGAGACTGGCATCCCCCCCACTGCCCCCCCTGTGAGAGACTGGCATCCCCCCCACTGCCCCCCCTGTGAGAGACTGGCATCCCCCCACTGCCCTCCCTGTGAGAGACTGGCATCCCCCCCACTGCCCCCCCCGTGAGAGACTGGCATCCCCCCCACTGCCCCCCCCGTGAGAGACTGGCATCCCCCCAGTGCCCCCCCCGTGAGAGACTGGCATCCCCCCACTGCCCCCCCCGTGAGAGACTGGCATCCCCCCCACTGCCCCCCCCCGTGAGAGACTGGCATCCCCCCACTGCCCCCCCGTGAGAGACTGGCATCCCCCCCAGTGCCCCCCCCCGTGAGAGACTGGCATCCCCTCCCACTGCCCCCCCCGTGAGAGACTGGCATCCCCCCCACTGCCCCCCCCGTGAGAGACTGGCATCCCCCCCAGTGCCCCCCCCCGTGAGAGACTGGCATCCCCCCCACTGCCCCCCCCGTGAGAGACTGGCATCCCCTCCCACTGCCCCCCCCCCGTGAGAGACTGGCATCCCCCCCACTGCCCCCCCCGTGAGAGACTGGCATCCCCCCCACTGCCCCCCCCCTGTGAGAGACTGGCATCCCCTCCCACTGCCCCCCCCCGTGAGAGACTGGCATCCCCCCCACTGCCCCCCCTGTGAGAGACTGGCATCCCCCCCACTGCCCCCCCCGTGAGGGTCTGGCATCCACCCCACTGCCCCCCCTGTGAGAGACTGGCATCCCCCCCACTGCCCCACCTGTGAGGAACAGGTACCCCACCCCACTGCCCCCCCCCATGAGGGAATGGCACCCTACCCCACTGCCCCCCCTGTGAGAGACTGGCATCCCACCCCACTGCCCCCCCTGTGAGAGACTGGCATCCCCCCCACTGCCCCCCCTGTGAGAGACTGGCATCCCACCCCACTGCTCCCCCTGTGAGAGACTGGCATCCCCCCCACTGCCCCCCCCGTGAGACACTGGCATCCACCCCCCACTCCCCCCCCCAGTGAGGAACAGGTACCCCACCCCACTGCCCCCCCCGTAAGAAACTGGCATCCCACCCTACTCCCACCCCGGTGCGGAACTGGTACCCCCACCCCACTGCCCCCCCCATTAGGGACTGGCACCCCACCCTACTGCCCCCCGCCGCCCCTCCCATGGTGCCCCTGCCTCATGATCCATGTTTCCTGGAACAGACTTCAGGTTCACAGCAGTCATGTACTGGATAAGGTGATGGGGGGGAGGGGGGCTATAAACTGGACAGCTGTGAAAATCTGCATGATTTCATTGCTTTGGATCAAGGTTCCAGGAAATTGAAATTTGACACACACACAAAAATGCAGTAGTAACCGAAAATCTGACCAGTATCACCTGAGCTATGTATGATCTGGCCAGTAGATGCACTCTCCGTGCGTTATTGTTCTGAAGCCGTTTTCTCTCTCTCTCTCTCTCTCTCTCTCTCTCTCTCTCCCTCTCTCTCTCTCTCTCTCCGTCTCTCCCTGATGCCACCGGGCAGCTATGGCTCTCATCCCCGTCACCTTCCATACAGTGACACCGCCATCCTGGACCTCTAGCTCACACGGCCTGGAAGAAGCAGATCCATGCAGCGTGCACATGGGCTGTCCGGCTTACATCACCGACTGGAACGATCCCGAGAATCCAGCGGCAACATTCCCAAATCCCCCCCCCCCTCCCCTCAGCCCCCCCCCCCCCCTCCACCACAACCGCCGCCTCCAGGCTTGGAACACGATAGAGAATCTCATAAGTCATGTTTCCCAGCGTTCCCCACAGTTTCCCCTGTGAGCGAGATCGGTAAGTGTTTGTGTTCAGGAAAGCAAAAGCAAGAACAACAGATTATTCCCCCCCCCCCCCCTCCCCAAAAAACCTGAAACTAGGTACATTCCATGTAAAACAAGTAGGATCATCAACTGGTTTCATTCCGAGTTCAACAGAAGCCTGCAGACCGAAAAGCCAACCAGCAAGGATAATTTTAACACTGAGAGTGATCTGTCAACCCTGAAAGTGCTCATTTTAGCACTCAGATAAACTTTCACTATGGTAAATGAACACTTCTGCATTCAGTGCACATATGCATAACATGCATGTTCTTTTGTCATATACAATGATGACTGCTTGCTTTAAATATTTAGCTTTTTTTAAAAAAAAAAACAGAAAATAAATTTGTGTCTATTTTCTTTACTACGGCTGCCTGATGAACTCATCTTAGAGGGTGAATAATGGCTGAAACAGGAAATCTACTGCACTCCAGTAAAATGCTTGTGGGCCTAGAAGGGGGGGGGGGGTGTTTGGGTGGGGGGGGGGGTTGTTCCCTTTTTGAAAATCAGAACTCGAGGAAAACAGAAAATGGACAGTCTGCCAGAGGAATCTTGCCAGAGGGAGAACATATGGCTGAAGACCAGATATGTTACCATAATATACCTGTGAGTCTGCAGCCCTCGTGCTGCTCCGGCTTTCCATTAAAAATGAGGCGGCTAATCGCTAACATCTCCACAGACTGGTAATTGATTGTAGCATTTTCTGTAAATCCTGGAGTTCCGTGCCATTCCGATTTTCAAAAAAAGGGCTGTACATGTAAGAGAAGAAAGAAACCAGAAATGCTTGGAAGAACAGGGGGCTCCTACTTATCTCTGATGTTTCTGAACATTCCGGGAAGTTCCACAGTGTTAGTCTGATCACCAATTAACCGTTTTGGAAGCTGAGCCATCTTGGGTATGAAGAGCCATTATCCAGATCCTGAGACTGTTGTCGATGTTCACAAGTAAATTTCTCAGTCTATATTCCAACCAAGCTGGAACTGATTCAGGAAGCAACTGGCTGTTTGGCGAGTGATAAGTGTCTGTTAAGTCTGATAACCTGGTGTAATTCCACCGATTCTACTGACTCATAATCTTTGTTGTGGCTTTTTCACAGCTTTTAAATCTTAGGACTCGGACACCTAGCGGAAGTGTTGCAGGAATCGAATGTTCTGGGTGGCAATAGGGACATCAAGGCATGAAGCACTGCAGAGGATCACAGTGAAAGCTCAGCTCTCTGTGTTTTACGTACGAGGTTAAATGTTACCCACATGACTGCTGACTGTAATGTGTGACACGTCACATGTCCAGTTTTTGTAAAATACTATTTGGTGAAATGCAGTCCCATTCAGGGTACCACCTACCCGGCAGGGTCACCCTGACCCCTGACCAACAGTTACATACATAAGATAAGAGTCTTTCTCACTATGCATTGAGCAGTGAAATGTCATTTAATTATGGGAGATGAATGGACCTTTACTTGCCTAAATGTAGCTTTGTGGTACATAATCGTAATCCTGGTGACTAAAATGTGATTAATGATTAATCACATTTTAATCATTAATAGATTAAAATAAGATCATAATTAGATTAATGTCCCAAAAAAGTAAAAGCAAGTTATAATTGCTGGATTTCTGTGGTGAAGGAAAGTCCTGCTGTGGGCTTATTATTATTATTATTATTATTATTATTATTATATCATTTTTACTAGTTTAGCCCCTTATGTCATGTGAATTAAAGCAGCTCACATAAAATACTTCAGCTCCCTCCTTTAATATTCACTTCTGCGCTTGTTCTCATTTTCTGACTCCCGACTCTGTGATTACAGAGCGGCAAACCGGCAGGACAGGACCGTGACGGAGCTTTTCTGTGGGAACGGACGCATGGCCACGTGAAATGCCAAAGATCTGGGGCAACGTGAGCATGGACTGTTGGGGCCTGTGATATCTGAGCGAGAGCATTTCCCTCCCAGCCCTTATATCCCAGAACCCACGGCGATAAATTGCTGCCATTTCATAACAAAGGATGAAGTGTGTGTGTCTGAGTGCCTGTGTGCAGTTGGATGGAGAGGCCTCTCGCCCATCTCCAACCTTTTTGACCTTCCTTCCCTTCGGTTCTTGGCATCCCAAAGAGCAGCATGACGTGAAGCACAAGCACAGTTTACTTCGTTTATACACGGATAACAAGAGTGATTTCTGCTGAGAGTCCTGACTATATTAATATCAGCTACCACATCACTGTCCTATGTCTCCCAGCAATATTATTATAATGTGGTTTATTTATGACTAAAGTTTTTAAAATAGAAAACAGCTTCCAGCTGAGTTTTTTTCATATCCTAATTCTTTGGCAAGTCTTTGTTTTATTCACAAAAATAACCCAAAGATAACCCAAAGATAACCCAAAGATAACCCAAAGATAACCCAAAGATAGCCCAAAGGTAGCCCATGCTCCTCTGACTGCTGAGATCACCTCTGGCTTCACCCGAACGCGCTGGATTTACAGGCAGGCTTTGGGATTCTCGCTGTAATGTGGCACCCAGCAGTATCCCCATCTTTTGCCGGGGATTTCCTCCTTCTCCATGTTTGCTGCCACGCAGGTTGCCTCTGCAATTGCTGCATGTTTTCACAGAGACAATTACAGAGCTCACCATGCTGATAACACCCAAAGAATGTGAAGCATGTGCCAACAGCCAGACACCCCCCGCCCCCCTGGACCCATCCCCCCACTCCACCCGCCCCCCCCGACTCCGTACCCCATGCTATCTCCTTCTTCAAAGCGGAGCCCTTCTGATCTAAGACAGCCACCTGATTCTGGGCCATATTTCCCTGTAATCAAACACATCAATGGATACTGACCCACTACACAGATAAGACAGACAAAGAGATTAAGGGCAGCTCTATTAGTGTATGAGGAAATGCTTTTCATTAACTGCACCTTCATAATGCATTTATAATGCCGTCAAATAACATTTATAAACAGCATATAAGTACACCTTAACATCCTAACGTATCTTAACAACTTTACACCAATAGAAAATAATATATGATTATAATGTTTATTTTTTGTTGTTTATTATCATATAATGTCTGTTATGAATGTTAAGGTATACTTACATGCTGCTTATGAATGCATTATAAAGGGGCGGCTGATGTAAAGCGTTACCGTATATTGTCCTTGTCAGGAAGCAATGTTGAGGTTAGCATGAATTAGCAAAGTTTACAAGCTGTAAGTCCCTGAACACAGTGGCCCCTGTACTGCGCTGAAGGTATCGTGCAGTGTTGGAGCTTCACACAGTGACTGCAGCTCATGGCATCTGGGTGACATATTTCAGCAAGTCTGGGCAAGAGCGCAGGTCAGCACAAACAACCTGCTAACACCGATCCGCCGCTAACGCACCTGAAAATGCCAGCCCTTCTGAAATCACTTAATTACAGGCTAACAATCAGACAACAATGACACCTAGAGAACAACAGACCGCAGAGGGGCAGAGTGATCAGTACATGAGCTGCACGGAGGTCGGTTCTGCTTTGCGATGAAAAGATGATGCATGGATGGTTTGCAGCTGCTACAAGTATTCTTTTGTCCTCTCTTTGGCTTTGAACATATGCTTGGTCCCAAGGGCGTACACTTGGGTATGGATGGCAGGAACATGTCGCTACCGATCCTGTGGGAATACCCTGTATGTTACATATAGGGAGGGTCTATGCTGATTTGGTCTCTACACCCTTGTTTTGTGCACTGTGATGAAGCTGTGAGTGAGCTCAGTTGTGACCAAAGAGTGACCCCTGTGAGCTGAAGATACAGCCAGACCACTTCTGATGTTGATGCTCGTTCTGAGAACAGCCTGGGCCTCCAGAGAGGACGGTCTACCTTTGGTCTTGATGGTACAGCGATTGAACGAAGCTTCTACTTTCCCACAGACTTGACTTTTTGGCGCCATCGCCATTCCGTCGAAAACATTCCTGTGACATGACCGTCTATAGAGATGTGCAGATATGTTAGGGAATGTAAATACTACAGTATGTAACCCGTATATCGCCCTTAATGGACAGCGTGGCGTTTTTTTTGTGGGAACTTCTAATAATAATTTATCAACTGGCTTCGTATAAAATTGTCGAAATGAAACAGCAGCCTAATTATATTGTGATAATTCAATACTACATCTGCTTGGTTTTACCTTTACATGTGCGGCAAATGTTCCATGGTAGATTGTCTGCCAGGGTATAAAACCTGAGATAACCTGAGTTTGAAGTTACTGAGAGAAAAAATTAAATTATGTGGCCAAGTAAATACAGGAAGAGGTGTGGCTCACCAGAAGACAGGTAGCATAGAAAACCTGCTGGACAGTAGCTCTGCAGGACCGGAGCTGGAGACCCCTGTGTTACACTGTAAGAGTAAATCACCTTCAAACTGCTTCTTTACCGAGGCCATAACCTCTATCTCATTCTGGGAGGTTTCCCAGATGTTCCCAGGCCAGATGTAGCCCCTCCAGTGTGTCATGGATCTGGCCTGCGGGGGGGGGGGGCTTTGCCCAGCTCCCTTGGGAGTCGACCAGATGGTAGATCCAGCTCAGCTGTTTTTGTTTTTTATCTCTCCAGTTGCTCTGGAACTCCTCACCGTATCGCAGAGAGTGAGCTCTGCAACCCTGTGGAGAAGCTGCGTTACGGCGGCTTGTACTTGCGATCTTGTTCTTTCAGTCATTTCCCGCAGCTCTTGACCATAAGTGAGGGGGAGTGACATAGACTGACCCGTAAACCACAAGCTTTGCGGCGGGAGCTGATGAAGAAGCTCTTTCTTCACCACCACAGACACACTTGTTGCCACTGAATCAACCCCCCCCGCCCCCCCACCAGCAATAGTCACCACCCAATTATCAAAAATCACTATGTGTCAACCTAGCTAAAATGATTAATTTTAAAAACTGTATGGGGGGGAGGGAATGATAAAGATGTTAAAAGTTGTCAAACTGGGGGAGGGGCTTGGCACCAGCAGTTTGCTAAGTTGGCGCCCCTTCAAAACATGCTGCCCAGGGGCAATTGCCCATCCTGCCCCTGCCAAGATCCACCCCTGATCTCATGTTCCCTCTTACCATCACTCAGGACTGAGATCCCAAAGCACTCTGATGGCAAACTCCCTCCCCTAACCTGAATGCAGTGATCTATTCTTTAGACCAAGATCACCGTGACTGATTCTCGTCCCTCGATATCAGACTGCTGAAGTTTGTGCTGGAGGCCTTGTTTGGATGAAGATACAAGCAGAACATAATCCTCAAATAGCAGGGATGTCACCTTCAGCCCTCCGTAAGTCACAGCTGCACCTTGATATCCTGACAATGAAAATCAAAAACAGACAGGATGCACCCTTGCCGGAGGCTAATATCCAGTCTAAGCAACTTTGATTTTGTGCCAAGTATGTGCACACAGCTCTTGCTACACACTGAGTAACACTCGCTAGTGGTCCCACTGCTCCATATTTCTGCAGCACCTCCACAAAATGTGCCGAGGCATGTAGTCATACATTTCTCCACGTACCACATGCAGACCCTTTCGCTATATTCCCATGAACTCTCGCATGCAAGGGAGAAGAGTAGGTGCACTGTTCCTCCCCATGCTGTGCTCCTCCTTGTACTGTACTGCTCCCTGTACTGTGATCTTACTTGTACAATGCTCCTCCACTCTGTACTGTGCTCCTCCCTGCTCCTGCTCTTCCCTGTACTATACTCCTTCCTGTACTTGCTCCACTCTGTAATGTGCTCCTACCTATACTTGCTCCTCCCCATGCTGCGCTCCTCCATGTACTGTGTTCCTCCCTGTACTGTGCTCCTCCCTGCTCCTCTCTGTACTATACTCCTTCTTGTACTTGCTCCACTCTGTAATGTGCTCCAACCTGTACTTGCTCCTCCCCATGCTGCGGTCCTCCATGTACTGTGTTCCTCCCTGTACTGTACTCCTCCCTGCTTCCCCCTGTACTATACCTACCTATACTTGTACTTGCTCCACTCTGTAATGTGCTCCTACCTATACTTGCTACCTATACTTGCTCTACCTGTACTATACCCACCCCTCCCCATGCTGCGCTCCTCCATGTACTGTGTTCCTCCCTGTACTGTGCTCCTCCCTGCTCCTCCTGTACTATACTCCTTCCTGTACTTGCTCCACTCTGTAATGTGCTCCTACCTGTACTTGCTCCTCCCCATGCTGTGCTCCTCCATGTACTGTGCTCCTCCCTGTACTGTGATTCTACTTGTATAATGCTCCTCCCTGTACTGCCCTTAGCAAACAGGCCAGTGCAAAGAATCCAGACAAATTACAAGCCAACAACCACCCCCCATGAGGTACAAGGTACCGGAACAAAATGAGAGCACTCAGTCTGGGAATAGGGTTCAGAGACCCACTTGGTGGTCAGGCCACCCACGTAAGCCGTCCATGGCCAGCCCAGAATGGCCATGTGGAGCCATTTTGGGGGCTCAGCACCCGCAAGGCAAAAGGCGGGATCAGGTGCAATGCTGTTTGGGTGGCAAGCAAAAGCAGGAAAAATCTGAATGCGTTAAGCAAATTAGGGGCTCCCAGCCCCCACTCCGCGTACTGGTACCAGTGTGTGGCCAGTATTCCATGGGGCCGCGGAATGCTGGGGTTTTGCTGTGCGTTTGGTTAATTTCCAAAAGTAAACTATGCATTTTTAATTTCTTATTACCTCTCACTTTCAAGCATTCTGTTTACATCTGAAATAAATGGAAATGGTTAATCTTATAAAACTGCTGATTGATCTGCTGGCTCTGCTGGGAGAAACGGCTAAAGGTGGGAACCCCTAAAATAAATAATCTCACTTTACGTCTCTGGGGTTCTTGAATGAGCACACAGTCCATTTTTATGAAATGGCAGTATATTGTTATTGAGTAATGATGTTACTACAGGGGGGTAAAGCCAGCCTCAGTGCCAGTCAACCCTTTACGCAACATAGGTGGCCATCTTCTTAGGAGATCAGCAGTCATTCTCATCGTGAAGCTTGCCTAGTGTGTCACATGGGCTTTCTCCTGCACTTCTGAAGTGGTCGACTACACTGTTCTGTGCTATATAGTCATGTAGGTGTTGCTAACAAACGGTCCTCCACCGACGCCGTCCTCCAATCGACTACCTCCTCCCACCAACACCTTCCTCCCCCTGACGCAATCCTCTAACCTCCTCTTAGCTCACTATTGCCAGGGTGCACGGAGTCGCCAAACAGGCAGGTGGGTTGCCCCCTGCTCTGGACACCCCCTGTGGAACATCCCATGGGCTTCCTGTCCGTTGCCTGCCGAAGGTGCTCTCACCCCAGCATGATACACGCTTCCTTCCCGCATCGGCACGTCCATACGATCTGAGCAGGGATCCAGACGTGATCTGCCTGGTGTGTTCTGCTCATCCTGGAGGTCAGATCGTGGACCCCTGCTACTCTGAACCTGCACCCCCCCCAAGTAATAATCCTCTATCCGTGTACTGCTTAGCCCCCGCAGAGATGTGCTAATGGTATACTGTAAATGGGGAGGGGGAACTGCTCTGCCACTCTGAGTCAACTATGCGGCTGAATCAGTGTGGGTCCTCATTAAAATGTTCAGTGAAACAGAAAACTGCAGAAGATGATTGATGATTGCAGATATTACTTAAGGTAAAATGACAATTAAACGCTCGACAACAGTGTGGCAATCGAGCCATCCACACAAAACGTAATTAATTAAGCCTTCAAGTTCTTATCTCTGGTGGGGGGGGTGCCTGTTGTATTATTCTGGTACATTCTGCTTCAGTAAATATCCATCTGTTTAGCTGGCTGAAATGTGAATGACAGCATGCGGTGAACGCCTGCTCGCTTACGATCCATTCATCCACCAGATTTTAGTCACTACTTACCTAGGTAGGGCTGCAGTGAGCTGGGTCTGCACAGAAAACCACCGTGAGGAGCATGCAACCTCTCATGGGGTCAAGGACTTAAAAGGCATTTGTACAAATGCAAGTACCATGAAATACTTGCTTGTGCACCTCCCTGCAGCCTTAAACAACACATAACAATAAAGAACGATGAGTAGCAAATAACAGGATAGTGAGAACATGAACATACATACAATATATTCAGTATACATGCGATATACAGTATACATACATTATACAGTATACATACATAATACAGTATACATAAAATTTACATGCTATATACAGTATACATAAAATATACATGCAATATACAGTATACATACAGTATGCATGCAATATACAGTATGCATACAGTTTGCAAGGGGTGGCATGGTGGTGCAGTGGTTAGCACTGTTGCTTCATACAGTATACATAAAATATACATGCAATATACAGTATACATACAGTATGCATGCAATATACAGTATGCATACAGTTTGCAAGGGGTGGCATGGTGGTGCAGTGGTTAGCACTGTTGCTTCACACCTCTGGGACCCGGGTTCGAGTCTCCGCCTGGGTCACATGTTTGCGGAGTTTGCATGTTCTCCCCATGTCGTCGTGGGGTTTCCTCCGGGTACTCCGGTTTCCCTAAAGTGAGCTGGGTCCAATTTTTACTAAATTGGAGTTACTAAATTGCCCATAGGAGTGCATGTGTGTGATTGTGCCCTGTGATGGACTGGCCCCCCATCCTGGGTTGTTCCCTGCCTCGTGCCCATAGCTTCCGAGATAGGCTCCGGACCCCCCGCGACTCAGAAGGATAAGCGGTTTGGAAAATGGATAGATGAATACAATATACTGTATACATACCGTATGCATACAATATATTCAGTATACATACAATATACAGTATATGTACACTATAGATGAAATATACTGTATACATTTGACATACAGTATGCATACAATATACATCAATATACAATAACATGCTGAACAAGTAGGACAGCAAATTACTGAAGTTTAAAGTGTGAGTGGTTAATAAACAACAGTGGTGATTGACATTTTACTGTGAGTTATCAGTGCATATTTAACATTCTTATTACTATCGAGAAGACGGCGTTCCTTAATCTCGTAGTCTGTGTTCTGACCGACCTGCAGTGTCTTCTGAGGGGAGGAGGGAGGAAAGCGGCGGGGGTCTGTCACTGTGCCCTGAGCTGTCCTCCGACTGTCTGACCGAGAGCCTGATTAAAGCCACACTGCGTTAAGGTGTGAGGAGGTAAGAGGATGGGGGCAGCCACTGACCCAGTCCACTGCTTACTCACTTTGCATTTACATTTTACATATTCAGCAGACGATTTCGCCCAACATGACATACAAGTGAGGCAAAGAGCACAATCAAATCTACGTGCCGCCTAGAAGAAAACTAGACATGACTGCAGCTAGACTGAGCTTCCAATGAACGGCAAGTGTAAGCAGTACTGGAGCAGGAGCTACAGAACAACTTCTGTACAAGAACACAATGACTATTCAATGACCAGAAGTGCAACATGAAAAGATTCAGGAAACACTGACGAGGCATCGGGGTAGCAGAGGAATTCAGGGATCAGATGGGTCTTGAGGTGTTTCTTGGAGGTGAAGAGGGAGTCTGATGGCTGGACGTGCTTCGGTTGCTTGTTCCCACATGAGGGAACCACACAAGAGAACCACTTGGTTTGCATGTAAGAAGAAAAAGTTTTACTTCTCTGAGTTCATTTGAATCGGGGCTGTTTTAGAAGAACCAAATGTCAGGCAGATCTACATCTGAACGATCTTCAGCGGTATGCGGATGTATTCTTGAGACCACATTTTAAGGGACAGGCTGTGCAGGTGGAGAGCATGAAAAAGCTGGCGGTCTGTGCCGCTGTTCGAAAGTCCAGGGGAACATGAGGGCTGAGTTGCTTAGCGACACGCCTGTTGATGTCCAAACAATGCCGCTGTCACTTGGCCAGCTGCCCGTCTGGGTTCCATCTGACTTGCAACAATGTCACTACTGTCCCAGGCTGAGATGTACCATGCGACTCAGTGTTGCTATGGATACGCCAATCGCTCTCACAAGCAGCCTGAGGTGCAACAGCATTAATAATAGTAATAATAACACCAACCTTTAAATAGGCCCAGTCAGTGATTAGTTCATTCATTCAAAGTACCTGAATGTGTGACACATCTGTGTTACACAGATGAGGAGACAGAGCTGTGTTTACATTAACATGTCAGATGGTCTCTAGACGATCTCAGTGTTTACAGTAATGTACAAGATGGTTACAAACAGACCTAGAGTGCTGTACTCTCCAGTAGGGGGAGAGGCTGAAGCGATGTTCCATTTGGGCCATAGAAATATTCCTAATGGTCTGGTAATGAAGATTTTGGGGGATTTTTTTCTGTCTGGCTAACAATGTAGCCCAAATCGCACACCTTGTCTTTATTCTGCCATAATCTTAAAAAATTTCTATTAACTGCTTTGTTGTATTTGCTTCAGTTCATTAACCCAGGAACGTAGCAACCAGCTGGATTACACACCACAAGCACTTAAATTAGATTCATTTACCCACCCCTCCAATAAATGGACCATTGTATTTAAATTATGCAAATGTGCTCCCCCCCCCCATCCTCCTATTATGAAACACTTTCCAATGCCGTTGCATTAAGCACAAAAGAATTTTCATTAAATAAATGTGCTAATGGTCAATATGGAATCTGTAAAATAATGAAATAATGATCATTGTCTCCCATATTTACTGTTGACAATTATACTTTCTGATATATTAATAGGGGCGGCATGGTGGTGCAGTGGTTAGCACTGTCGCCTCACACCTCTGGGACCCGGGTTCGAGTCTCCGCCTGGGTCACATGTTTGCGGAGTTTGCATGTTCTCCCCGTGTCGTCGTGGGGTTTCCTCCGGGTACTCCGGTTTCCCCCCACAGTCCAAAAACATGCTGAGGCTAATTGGAGTTGCTGAATTGCCCGTAGGTGTGCATGTGTGAGTGACTGGTGTGTGAGTGTGCCCTGCGATGGGCTGGCCCCCCATCCTGGGTTGTTCCCTGCCTCGTGCCCATTGATTCCGGGATAGGCTCCGGACCCCCCGCGACCCAATAGGATGAGCGGTTTGGAAAATGGATGGATGGATGGATGGATATATTAATATGGGAAATAGGAAATAAATAGCAAGTCAAACTGAAAGTGATGGACAGAAGTGCAGTTAATCTCTCTCAAGAAGCCGGAGGCCCCCGTCTATTCTTTCCGGGATTGGCCGAATGCCCCCTAGCGGCAGCGGCGAACTCCGACTTCTATTCCCCCGCCCCCCCCCCCCCCCCGCGCCCGGAATCCGGGCTTGACTTCCCCAGCTGACGTCAGCTGGCAGCCTCGGCTCTGCTCGCCGCTCCGGACACAGCGCCGTGAAAATGCTGCTCTCCGTGCCGCCGAGGACAGCGATCAACCCCTACCATGGATACAACAGCAGAAACGGCAAAAAGGTAAGGCGGCTGAGTGGTTTTCATTCTTTTTTGGGGGTGTGCTACCTCCCCCCCCCCGTGTGTGTGGCGGCGGCGGCGGCGGCGGCGGCAGCCTGTTCCATGCATGACTGTAAGCTGCAGTGTCCTTGAAAGGGGAGCCCTGGAAAAGCGCCTGGTTCGCGGTGCTGCACTGTCCCTCCGCACTACGGAGCTCCGATCGCAGACACGTCTGCGCCTTTTCCACCTGGATTTACTTTCAGACTCCGGTGTCCGGCGTGGCTCCCCCCTGCCGTGTGTGTGACTCCCCCCTCAGCAAACACACAGCACGGCACTTTCGCCTGGTGTAGGGCTCTGCTGGAGGACGCTGAAGGGACTGGAAAGAAAGTATAGCTGGGAGTCGCTTCTACCCACTGATCGCACGTAACATTAGTGTTTCGCAGGAATAAGTTCCGTAAACTTTGTATCGCGCATATATTATATTATATTATAATATAATATATAATAAAATATAATATATAATATATAATATAATATATTATTAAATATGCCCCACCCCTTAAGAATGTAAGACTCCCAAGATGAATCGTCTTCTCCATAAAGTGATGAACTGTAAACAAGGCCGAACCTGAGCACTTTGTTGCAGTATTTTTACTTTTGCAAAAAACAAAAAAAAATAGAGTTAATGTAAATATTTACATGTGTGTCATATGGGCCTAGTTTAAGGTAAGTGCGAGAGAATAAAAATGTTTTACTACATTTGCGTAACACTGGGAATCATATTTGCCCTGCATCATTATAACCCTTGACATCAACTGTATATCGTTTCTTTGGGGAGAAAATTTAACCAAGTTATATTGAAATTTTAGTCGATACCTATTTTGATTCGGTTACAAAGGTCTTGTTTTTTTTCTAAAAATGTACAGAAAATTAAAGATTAAAGATAGGCCTAAAAGCGAATTAGTGAAATTAAATGTACAGTAGATATACTGTAACATATTTTATTTGATGATCAGTCTGTTAAAATCTAAACATATTAAGTATTAGGCCTACATGCACTTTTAACTACCATTTAAAAGTTAAGAAAATGGGCATGTAAGCTTAACAGAGCGTCAGAAATGCCGGCGAGCAGAAGCGGGCCGTTCGGCCGCATTGAGACGCGGACAGACTGACAGACTGATACTGACGGGAGGCTCATTTTTGGACTGGGGTGTTTAACGTTTCCATCATTTGCGCTCTCCGTCTTTTAATAACAGCCATCTCCGTGCAAAATAACGCTTTACTTGGCCGTCGTAAAACTCGCCGAGAATTGCAGTTGTTATTTCGGACCGACTAAAGAAAAATCTAAGTAAGTTTTTATAAGCTGTTTACTGCATGGATTAATTGCAGCTTTTAAAATTGGACTATGTTAAAATGCACTGATTCAGGAGGCTGAGTGGGATATTCTGATCGCTGTAGTCCATGATCTGTTCAGAAAGCCTTGATGAATGGAGTCGCTCATCCTGTCCCATAGAGAATATGGAGAAGCAGACTGGCAGCTTCAGCGGGAGCCGGGTATAGCGGTGACGGGCACCCAGGCTTTTCGGGCTGTCTTGGGGAGGGACCACCCACCCCCAAGATAATTCCAAAAGCAAGCTACTCGTGATGCATTTCTTCTTGAAGTTGGGAGAGAATAATGTTTCATCCGGTGTCACTACTCTGAAAGCAGAAATTAAAATATAGGCTGCTTGATAGTACAAAAACATGTAAGCCGGAGTTGATGCCGACCAAACGATTGGCTTCAAATTTCAAGATTAGTTATTCGATTAATTTATTAAAGTATAGGCCTATTTTAGTGTAGCCTGCTTGAAGTATTAGGCCTGTATATTGACATTTATTTTCACGTTGTTTGACAAAGGGTATAGGAGTTGGATGGATGGATGGATGGATGAATGAATGAATGAAACACCTGTATTGTCGTGGTAATTGATAATACTATGCGAGTAGCTTGTGCCTTGATGATATCTTAATTTTTATGTTTTAGTTTATATTAGCCTATCAAATATACGATTTCAGGAAAATCAGTTCGATCCCACGGGACGCGTCCTTCTGTTTAGTGGGTCGTGTTTTAAAACAATGACAGCCAATCGGCTGCTTGCTTCGCATTCATTGTTTATCTTTTTATTTATTTCTTTCGTTATTTATTTTGCTCTTGCAGTCATGGCTCATCATGCATCCCTGAAAATATTATGTAAGGACGATCAAATCGGTCGAACAGCTTACGAACACATCATTAGTATCCAGCACATCAACAATAAATAAATAAATAAGTAGAAATTAAAAACCTGTCAGGAATACTCTGTGCTGTTTATTTGTTCTTTCGCTCTTGGCTGAGTCCACTGTTATGATTCACCGCCTCCACAAACAGGTAGATGCAAACTCTAATCTTTAAACAGGTTCTTGAATCGTCCTTGACGCAGTGAATCCACACGCTGTTGGTTTTAACGCTTGCGGGACACTGACCCGCTCATAATGTATCAAAGTGTTAAATTATAGTTGAAGATATATTGCTCAGATGGAAGGCGGGCTATTTTCCCGGGGCGCTAATGCTCACAGCATGAACCAACGACGCTAAAACGCAAGCGATAAATAATCATTATGTACAGTTTCTGCTGCCTGTAACTGAGCTGCCGAAGCACACACACATAAGCGTGCTGGCTAACTGCTGGGATGCTTATGGAAACGCAGGTCACTGGGTGCCTGCTTAAGTGCACTGGCCAACAATGGCACGGTGCTCATATGTACACTTAAGTGTGTTCAAGTGGGCCAATTTGCAACAATGCAGTACTTAATAATTAATTGAGTCCTGCATTTATCCTGTGTTTCGTATTTTTTTGCCTTTCTGTATGCTTTTTGAGTATATTATTATGAAGCAAGCCTTGTTGTTAATTTAATCATATGTATGATGGATACTGTAAGTGCATCATTGGGCAAATCTTACAGTCGGAGTGCAGTGAAAACAGACAAGTTGTTCTGTTCCTTTTAAGACCCCCCCCCCCCCCCCCGGCTGAATAAAACTTATGACAAGAAAGGTGAAGCAGTATGTTAATGTTCCCATTTCACCTTCTTACCGCTGGTGATGTTTCCAGTATAGTGCAATGTTCTCAGTGTATCTACGGCTTACACATAGCTGGTAAATTTCGTGAGGTTTTCTCCTTTTTTTGTATTGCCTAAATCTATAATAAATACTTCTAAAATGCAAGTCTGTTTTAAGGCTTCATTATGCAGTGATGTTTTATGTTAATCTCTCTTCCTATTTAAACTGGCGTGATCTTAACAAAACAGGGTATTTTGTTTCCGAAGTCCTTTCCTCTGCTTCTGTGAGGCTTCACTGGTTTTCATCGTCATTTAACGTTCTAGCAGCCAGATAATTATAACGAGCAATAAGGCTGGAACTTAACCTTGGTATCATCGCGGTTTTGCTTGGGTCACAGTTCCGGGAACCAGAAGTCCTCGCTGCTGGAGTGTCAGGCATTGGCGAGCGAGGGCAGCGGATGTGGTTTCCGGTGAATATGCGCTGTAATCTGCCTGCACCTCCACAGGGGATGGCATGGAAAATCACCCCAGTCACCTCCAGAAGACAAGCTGCTGCGCAAACGCAGGGGTGTTGATTGCAGAGCTTTATTACACGGCGAGTCTGAGAAGGCAGAGGCGGCTTTGTGTTCCGCCACCCGCACCGCTCTCACTCCGCGATCCGACGAAGGAGCAAACAGGACCTTTCTGGAAAGATCTCGGGTTCTTCCATAGCAGCGTTTGTAGTATTTTTGCCTCTTTTTTGTTTCTGTTTTCGGTTACTAAGTGGAAAATCGGGACGTTCTCACCCTTACGGAAAGGTCACCTGACACCCATCTCCAGAGTGTGGGTGACGCGCCGAGTATATTGTGCAGGAACTTTAAACTTAGACTTAGCCCGTCTTGTGAGACCTGGGCCCCATGTGGTGAAATCCGCACGGAGCAGAGGACTCCACAGCTCGTCTGCCGCTTTAAGGGGAACATCTACAGGGCTTGAGGAATGAAAATCACAGGCGTGGTCCTCATGGTGACGCGCTTCCTCTCTCCGCTGCGCTGTGACACAGCTGGTCTTCAGGGAGTCACAGGGCTGGCTGTCCGCTAGACTCTGGTCTGAGGGCGCAGGATGGAGTGTGTTACCCGAGCTCTGAGATGGGGCCACCCCCCCTCCCCCCATGCCAGTCCACCCCAGACTGAGGCGTTGTGATTCATTAACGGCACGAGGAAACGGAGATGAACAAATTTGAAGGTTATGAAAATGAAAGTGTCAGACTCCAAATGGGGGTCTGGGTCGGGGGGGGGGGCTGCTAACGCCGATGTTTATTCCCCTTGACTGGCTCAAAGATTCCTCGGTGGGGAGTTCATGTGGAGGTCAGATACCCACGCAGTGGATTCCTCACATATCTCTTTTCCCATACCTGTGGTTTGAGAATAAATAAGGGAGGGGGGCACATAACAAAATAAATGCTGCATGGAGGGGGGGGGGGGTGCGGTGCGGTAAAGCAAAAGGCTCTTTGTGTGGGAAATCATTACAAAACCAGATGGCCAAGGGTTCAGTTACACTGCTGCCCCCACTGACACCCCCGCGCCAATTCCCCCATTTCCTGTGCCAAATTAACGTCATTAAAGATGTAGAAGAGAAGCTTAACTTGACTTTCTCTCTACTTTTATACAGGTTTGTAATTTTATCTTGATAGTGATGCCCAGTCACAAGGTTTGCTTTTTGCAGGAACTAGATGTGATAATTATTCTGAAAATATTTGTTACTTTTGAAGCGTAGAGCTCTTTACTAGCTGAATACGCTATGAAACATTAAGTGTTTCTGCTTAATATTCATAAATATGTCTTTATGCACAAATTACTTTTTAATCAGATTAGCTTGTCTGCTCCTTAGCACTCTCCTTTTAACCGTGTTCTGGATGATTCCTGAAGAATTTCTTTTCTGTATTTTAAATATAAAATCAACACTTTCAGTAAAATCTCATTAGAGATTTCTGGCAGCAGGGATTTTTATTTTTTTTGAATGTTTGCGAAAATGGAAACGCAGGTGTGACTTGTTTGAAATCGTCTTTGTTTTAATCAAGGGTGAATTGCTTGACCTTGTCTGGACAGCCGTTAGTAAAGGGGGGTTTGACTGTTG
Organism: Brienomyrus brachyistius; assembly: GCF_023856365.1. Classification (NCBI taxonomy): domain Eukaryota; kingdom Metazoa; phylum Chordata; class Actinopteri; order Osteoglossiformes; family Mormyridae; genus Brienomyrus; species Brienomyrus brachyistius. The sequence continues at coordinate 94,813 of NW_026042325.1, read as the reverse complement.
GATATGTTCAGAGTTCATGTAGGGAGCTCGAGCCTGGATGTTTTAATCGCCTGCGAATGAGTTCGGCGGTTCACATGCGGTACCATCTTCCGGTACAGTGTGGGATTCTGGGAAAACGCCTGCAGTGAGATCAGGCCTCCACTGGGCACCATGCGATTTGTAAGGAATGGTGACGGCAGTCAGTAGGTCTGTGTTTTTGAAAACAACAGGAAAATGTTTATTTTATTTTATTTACTTCCCTGTCTGCCTGTAGAGAACGGGCTCCCCACTTCCCACATATGGCAGAAGGGGGATTTGTGTGGATACAGAAATCACCAGAAACACTATTAAATTAGTGTCAGACCCTGCAAGGGCTTGTGATTGAAAACCCATATAACGCTCATTAAATATTTACAGCAAAATTGACACATACATCCACACAGCTGCATGTTTTCCGCATGTTTTCCGGATGTGTAATCCTTATTTTTAAACAAATTCTTATTAAAACAGTTTTTTGGAGCCTTCATTGTTTGTCAGCTATTCAGATTCCATAAATTCAGGTCTATAGTGTTAGAAAAACACAGAGCATTAACTACTCTGTTATAAGCAGAGAAAAAAGCCTGCGAACATTAAATACGATCTTGTGCCCCCCTCCCAGCTCCACAATACACCATCTAGCCCCTGGTTTGCCGAACTCCAGTAGCATGGCGGTTCCTGCTCCACACTTTAATATCCTTCCAGCCCCAAAAGCTCTAGCTTATTGGCCACCCCCAGTGCCCCCCACCCCTTTTCCAGCCTAGCTGCTGGCAGCGGCTGATATTACTGAGATTAATGCCTTGGAATTCATGGAATTCCTGCCTTAGACAATGTGTTCATTACGGGGGGGTCTTTCCACTCGTTTTCGACTCAGGCATCTGCGAATGTCTGCCTAAGACAGACGCAGTCATAGAGGCTCTCATGTGGAGCTGGGAGACCTTCTGCCTGCCGTCCGGCATTTGGTCTTCTGGTGAAGAGCCTGAGTGTTTGTATCTGCCTGTTACAGAGCTGAATGGTGTCCTTGCCTTTCCTCCTTAAAAGGGTCATTAAACACGGCTTTGATTTTGGGCTACGCACAAAATGTTCACATCCTCCCGAAACACGAACACGCCAATTTTAGCAGGACAGTCAGCGAGGCGCTTTGAAGATGATGCTGGTCCTGAAGAGAGTGGAGAATGCTGCGGGCAGCTTCAGAACCACTGAGAGAAGCTCAGGATCCTTTGAGAATTAGATTTCGAGTCTAACAAATATTAATGAATACAGTAAATTATATAACTGCACAATCCAATAGTAACAAAAATGAATACTTGTGTGAAATCTGAGTTCAAATTTTAAGACCAGCCAGTTCTGCCGAAAAGAAAAAAATTGCTAAAATGAATGCAAATGGACGCATTTTTCTGCACGTCAGGATGCCTTTCTGCAGTGTGTTTTCCTTTCCACTCCTCACTCCATGCGCTACTGCCCTCCGTGGCATGTTCCAGAACCCTCTAAATTGAGTCTGGCTGGGATTTCTTTGACTGACCTGTCTTACCCCTGGGACCCGAGACGTGGGGGGGGCTCCCAGGTCGTCCAGGACTGCAGAGAGATTATAAAAACAAGTCTGCAAGAAGTGATGCCTGGGTCTCTTAAGACATCCCTGCTTTTTTTCAGTCACAGTAATTCTCTGCTGCTTTGGTTTTAAGTTTTGGATAGATGCAGCTATTTATTGAGGGAGTCTACTGGTACGTATTAAAACGGCGATGATAACAATGCGAGTGTGCGGGATGGTCTTTGTAGTTCTGTTGCATTAAGTATCGTCAACTCCTGAAACAATTTCTGGGCATGTGCATGAGGGCTGAACAGATTATAGTAATTTAGTTTCTTTTATACTGGCTTCTGAGACTCAGTTTGAATGTCATGCATACAAAAGCACAGCGTGTCCCCGATGGCTGGAATGCCCCAGTTTTAAGTACCTTCGGTGCAAACGACATGAATAAGAGAATAATTAGTGGCTATCTGTCAGGGTATCTTGTGCCACAGGCCCCAGCTGAATGACTTGCTGTGCTGTTGTGTGTCTCTGTCTGTTTGTGTCCGTGTTTGCTGTTCATTCAGCCTGCCCCCCTCCCCAGAGGGACACACCGGATGTTGTGAACAGCAGTAGTGGCGCATCGATAAAGCTGTCCCTCCCCCTCCCCCTGTCACCTGTTTATGTCCCCCCCCCTCCTCCTTACTCCCAGAATGCCGAGTGCTCGGCCCCTGACTGGCACCTCTGAGGTGCTGCGGTAAAACTCGGCTTTTACGAGGTAAAGCGCTTCTGTAATGAGCCACCTGAGTGTTGAGCTGATTTGGAGAAGGATTACAGTCCGTACGAAGCACTCGAGGTGCTGGTTTGAGAGGACGACTGGGGGGGGGGGGGGATACTCCAGGCTGATTGGTCTGTGAATGTCTCTGCAAAACTGCATATTTCACTGTTTTAAATATTCGTTATTTTTTTAACAACATGGACCTTTTTATAAACGTTGATAAAACACTTTTTTTTTTTTTTTAAATAACAGATCGAGTCTGTGTTCTGTAATATGATCATTGCCAGTTTTCATATATATTTTTATTTAGGTCGGTCAGTGAAACACTGAAGCGAAACTGAAATGGGCCAATTACTGAAATGTAATTATGGCCCTTAACTGTCATGAGACCTAAAAGCAAAAAAAAAAAAAAAAAATGACTGGGCTTCAGGGAGATAACAGCAAGGGCTGTAATATCCGTGAGTATATATTTTAAATAGTTATTTAAAAGTCAGGGTGCGTTGTGGCTGTCAGGAGAGAAGCCGCTTCCACTGTGATGCTTGACTGTAGTTCCCTTGTGCTGCTAAGATGGTCTGACTTAAGGATTTTCTGGACGGTGCTTTGTCTTGTTTGTTCAGGTGTCTGTTAGAAGCCTGTGCCTATTGTGAGATCTTCCCAAGCCCCATATATCCAAGAAGGATGTATTTTAACTTTCAGACATCCAGCTGGCCAGTAGGGTACAAAAAAAAACAACTTTTTTTTGGATTGCATTTTAATGTATGGTTTGAATTTCTGGATATAATTTGACTCAAGGCAATCTTAGATAAATTCTGAGAACAACTATTATTATTTTTCAGAATTTGAGAGTCCAAATTCAAACTCGAACTGTTTATTAACATTAATGACATTGACAGTTAAATTACACACTTTTGTGGAAAAAATGCAGACACACTCAGCTCCACACAGGAATGAATGATTTGCTCAGAAGACCCGCTTGTCAGTTTTATTGCTTAATTTGATGGTGGTATTTTGCCGAATTGTTTCATTGCTGTGATTGGCCCCACAGTCGTATGAGCCAAATAAGTAAATTCTCCTTTTATTGACTGGTTTATGCTTATGTCACAGTGATTGACCTTTGACCTATGACATCAGTCTTCGGGTGCTCCGTAATGCTAACGGTTAGCGCTGCTATGTGTTAATTCTGCACAACTTCTCTGGAAAAGCATTAAGCTATTAAATATTCATGTGCAATTTTGAAGGTAGCTTTCAAAGGAAGAAAGCAAATATATACACACTAATTCTCTGTCCAGTGTTTAATTGCTTTTTTTATTATTTGAAATGGTTTCCCGGAGAGTGTTGCCTTAATGAGCTGTAGCAGGCCACATTATGACCGGCATCCCTGTGAGTGTTGGGCGTGGTTACTTTGGGGGGCTCAGTGACTCGGCCTTGCCGGCGATGTCTTGTCACCAGGCAGTTTGAGTGCCGACTGTCTTTGGGGGGGGGGGGGGGGGTCCAGTAGACATTCGATTTTTAATGCATTAGCCCTTTTTAAAAGGAAAAGGGGAGGGAACCTAGTTTGATTTCTGTGTATCTCTGTTAAAGTTTTCAGTGTAACTGCAGCAATAACAGGCATGCATCCATAAATCACCCATGTTATGTCATTTGATTGTGTGTGTGTGTGTGTGTGTGTGTGTGATCAGAGTTCCCCACAATGTGATAAAAACCTGTAACTTTTTACCTTGTAAGGTGACATTTTCCAGTCCCCATCTATGAATGCAATAAAAAAAAAACTAGCAAAAATGTCTTGTGTTTAATTTGGTTATTTATAGTTAAGGTTGGGGCTGGGTGGGGTTAAGGCTGTTATGTTGGTGCTAGAGGTTTCCCCATAGAAATGAATAATAATAATAATAATAGATACTTTATTGATCCCCGTAGGGAAATTGTCTTTACGCCTCCCACAACTTGCTCTTTTTCCATAGAGGAAGGGCCTCGCTCAAGGACCCACAGGCTGAGGCTGGGTTTGACCATCTGATTACAGGCACAGAGGCTTAGCCCACAGAGCCACACACTGCCCCAATACAGTCCCAACAAAGAAATAATTACAAACCTGTGTGTGTGTGTGTGTGTGTGTGTGTGGGGGGGTGTCTGTATGTGTGTCTGTGCCCTGGATGGGCTGGCATTCCTTTTCAGGGGGTCCCTGCCCTGTGCTCTAGGTTTGGTGGAAAAGGCTCCAGACCCGCATTAGGATAAGCAGTTATGGAAGATGGATGGATGGATGGATAGTCTGTGGATTTCATTCATTTTTGTCTTTCGCTCTGCAAATCTCCAGTCTGGAGAGGCAGATCGAGGCTGGTTGAGTTGCCTGCTGGAGCCCACTCAGCACATCCTCTGAAGACGTTCACGCAGATGTCACAGGAGATGCTAGCCCCCCCCCTACCCGCCAACCCCTCCCTGGCAGAAGGAGATACCCACGATGGCGGCAATCGGAGCCAGCAGATGGGGCGAAGCTCTCGGTCTGCGTGTCTGTGGATAAATGCCTTTTCTCCCCAAGCCCTTTGGGAACCATACAAATCCAATTTAAAGAGCACTAAGCGCTGGATAAAAGGAAGGAGATAAAAAACACAGTATGGAACAGAAGGATAAAGAGAGAGCAGGGAAAACAAGTGGTCCCTCATTCAAAGTGTTCCCACACAGGGTGATTAATTTTTCAGGACTGGCATGCTATTCAAGGCTGAGATTTCTGTGGGAAGCAACCAGTCTAGATAGGTGATCTTGTTAGAGAGTTTGACTCTTCAGATAATCTGCACAGAGGCAGAGTTGGAGTTGGGGGAGTGATGGAGAGATTCAGGCTTCCCTGCTGGACTCTGAGTAAACTGCGTGGGGGAGAGTCCTCTTAGTAATAATTAATTTGTTAGACAAATAGTTAGTGGCCTCTGTGCAGACCGATAGCACAGGAAGGAGGGCGATTTGCTGCTCTGCCGTGCCGGTGTGTCGACGCACTTGGCCGCGGCTGTGTGAATCTGCGGGTGTCATCTTTTTGGATAGTAACTCCTCCGGGTCTTGTCACGACGCCTCTCTTTTGTTTCGTGGCCGTTGCCAGGTTCCGTTGGATGTCTCGGTCTCGCTCCTTCGCTCACGACCTGCTGTCTGTTCACAGTAATGGCAGGCGAGCGGCTCCTGTGTTCTGCGTAATGGAAAAAGGAAACAGGGTTGGTTGGAAGGGAGTCCTACGTACTGAGCTGCCTTGATGAAAAAGCTTGGCATCATGGCTTGGAATGGAATGGTAGAGTTAGGTTATCCATGGCCGTAACTTTACTCTTGCCAAACCAACAGCTCACCCAACACTTCAGGGCTCCTTGAATCACTCGGTTTAACTTAACACCATGTAAAACTGACCCTCATTGTGGTCGATTGTGGATCCAGACAAGACCCTGGCAAGTAAGGTGGCATCACCCTAGAGCTGATGGACTTCTGGACGCAAATACGATACGAGCAACAGGGTGGGACCCCTACAAAAAACCTCGGAAGGGGAAGAGCTGACATCTGGGTTATCGGATGACGAGCTGCTGAAGCTTCCAGAAGCGACGCTTCTCTCGTCTGTAGTTTTTGGGTCCGTCTTTCCCTCGTTCCCAAGCCGACACTCCAGACCTCCGACTCAGGAATCCCGGGCGCTGGGAGGCGCGATGCGGCTGGTCGACTGGCACGGACGTCACAAGTGCATCCGGCTAACGAGTTCAGGCTCCAATTAGTCTGGAGTTCCCAGTGTAGAGTTACTCATGTGTTTACGGCGTAAATGAGCAGTGTTTCTGCAGCGAGCATGGAGCGTGTTTTAGAGGTTCTGGAAGCGCGTGTGGCTGCTCTGGAGAGCTGGGGGGCGATGCTCTGGTTCTCGTTTGGCTCATTGTTTGGCTCGATGTTTTGAAGCGTATTGGAGTCGGCAGGGCAGTCTCCCAGCACGAATTGGTATGCAGACCGCTGGCTGTTTTGGCTGTGGGGCAGTTTGCTGACACCGAGAGGAGTAACGCCTCATAATTAGGGTGAATTGGCCCATTCTTTGCCTGCTGCCCTCCCACCCCCAGCTGAGACTCTCCCCGACCATTTCAGAGCCGCTCCGTGACCTTCTGGTTCTACCTTTTGTTCTTTTGTAGTCTGATCACACGGCCGGCTGTAATCAAATATTTCACACTCCCATTAACTTTTCAACAGGAATAAATTGGAGGAGGAATTGCAAAAACACACCCAGAAAGGGGGGGGGGGCGGGTTTGACCGTGTGAGTCTCGCTAATAATTGCATGAAGCACCTTTATTGTGGCTGATAAGATCATGAATGCTCAGGCAGTCTCGCAAAGGATGTTCAGGTGTGTATGGGCTGCAGGAATGGAGAGTTACGGAGCAGTGAGTCTGCTTGCAGCGCTGGAATCAGGGTAGCCATTGTTTTCAAAGATGTACTTGTCCTGTCTTGCAGTTTTTTTTAATCATGATCTTTTTACCTATGATTCAGTTGGATATTATTGCAGTTTTGGCAGAATTATCATGTGCACCCTACCTGCAGATTATTCTGTCTGCCTGTGCAGTGCCGTTGCATGAGATCACTTCCTGTTCTGGTAATGAGGCTGTTCTTTGAGCCGGGTCGACCCTCGTCGCTTTACGAATCACGCTGGTGGGCTGTTAGAATGGCACACGGTGGAATCCTCTATCTGCGTGTTTGCTGTTACGGAGTCGTTTTCACTGGGCTCCCTGTGGAGTCTAACCATTCTGAGAACCTCGCAAGTTCCCCAAACGGAAATCTCTACGACAGCCTTAAACTCCAGTGAAAGCCCACTGCCGAAATCAAGACTGGGCTGCAAACACTGGGCCTGAAGGAAAGCGGAGCCAGTAGGCCGGACCTGAATGGATTGCGGCTGGTTGCCTTTTAGGGGGGTAAGCGGCAGTAAAGGGAAAAGGTCTGTATCAGCGGGGAGAGGTACAGAAGGTTTTTCTCAAAGTATAGTTGGATAAAGTTTAATGGCAAATAATCAGGCCTTGGGTTTGATGTTATGTTTTATTCTGTTACACGAAAGAGGAATTTTTGTGGTCCAGTGGTTGTATTAGTATGTATAGTGAATCCTGAAACGCTTTGGGTGGTTGACATGGTGGAAGGGTCTGCGTTGTCTCTTAAGCGAGACGCCGGGCGATTCGCATCTCACAACCACGGCAATCCGCAGCATTTCTCAGTTATCAGCCGCTTGTGGGTGTTAAAAAGTAAGGTGTCGACTGTGGATCTTTCAAGAAAACAGAATAAATCATCTGGGAAGCTTGAACACAGACTAATGTGCAGGGTGTCTGTTCCTTTTTAATGAGGCTCTCCAAGGTCCTTCATGCCCCCGAACCATTTGACGTTTCCAGGAGCTTTTGGACATGAATAGGGTTAGATGGTCATCTTACTGTGAGACGTGTGATGAAAGCATCCAACAAGAACAAACTAGTCAGGCCTGGTAATTAAAAATTGGAGGGGGTGGGGTTAATTATTCTTGGTAAGTGTCCCCCCCCCCCACCCCAATTTTTCTGTCCCAGTTTCTTGGTGCTTCATTTTTAATAAACACTCGGTTGTATCGGTTAATGTGGGTCAGCTGAGATGGTTGATGATTAATTTGGTTTGACATTAACAGACCTTGAAGCAGAACCCAGTCAGGAGTCAGTTGTTCTGTCAAGAAATATTGCCAACTATCGCCCAACTCAGCTTTTTCTTAACACTATTCTTAAGATTTTTGAATACTTGAAATGTCAGTTTTATTAACTTTCTAAGTACATCACCGCACCAGATGTGGATGTAGGAATTGGATTCTGTGCCTCTTTTGCGGGTGGTTCTGTTCATTCGTTTTCCGATTTGTGTCCGATTTGTTCCTGCTGCCTGTGTGGCCTTGGGGATCAGCTTGGGATCCACCTGTGCTCTGTGAAATCTGCCTTAATACGCGACTCCCAAATGTGATCTTTTCATTTCACTGTTCATCACATACTCATTGGCCCGTTTATAAGACACACCAGCCAATCATGAGACTGCAGCTGAATACATACAGCATGCACGCAGGTTCAAGAGTTTAGGTTACTGTTTGGCTAAGCATTAGAATGGCCTTGATTCATGATCTCAGCGGTTTTGAATGTGGTGTGATCACTGGTGCCAGACATCTCAGAAACAGCCGCCTTCCTGGGATTTTCACACACTGCAGTGTGTAAAGTTGACGGAGAATCATGTGATGAGTGGAAAATGTCCGGTCAGTGTCAGTTATTTGGGCAAAAAACACCTTGTTGATGAGAGTTGGAAGCCGGACTCGTTCAGAATTAACAGAATGGTCTCAAATGTAAAAATAATATTAACATAACTTTAATAATGAAAGAAAAAAATGTATTCCTTGTTTACTTGTATTTAAAATCCCCCCCCCCCCTAATCCTAAGGCATTATTGTGAGGCTGAAAATGAAGTAACTGTCGTCTTGGCTGAAATGAAAAATGGCGCCCGGCCTCCCACACCGGCACACGCCCTTTGTACACAGGCTGGCTCGCACAGCATGCCGCTAGTTTGTTAGCCATAACCCCCCCTTCACTCCCCCCCCGCATCTCGTTAGTGAGCTAAGTCGCCCTGCTCAGTGTGAGGCTGCTCCCTGCGCAAGCTGAGTTCTTGCGGAACCTGTTTGTGAAGCTGGCTCCATTTTGAGGGGCCTTTCTGTGAGAATCTGTCAGATGACGTCGTTCACACGTCCAGCCAGGTCTTACTCGATGTCGAAATCTCCTTTCAGAAATCCTTGTACATTTACTTAGTTTTTTTTCCCCCAAACACGCCGCATGTTTGAGAATTTTTCTAATTCTACTAAGTATACCTCAGGATTTTGCTCCTGATTCACAAGGTCATTGACTGTCATTTAGAGTGTCAAACTTTGTTTTCCGTGTGTCTGCATAATGTGAAGCTCACTTTTGCTCGGTCACTGAAGCATTTGGGTTGGCCGGTGTGCGCCTCCCCCGAGGGGGGAGTGTAGATGCTGTCGATGTTGACATCGTTACTTCAGCTCATCCACATTTCCCCCTTTTCCCTCATTATGAAAGGTCCTTTGATCGAGTCTGGTTCCGGCCGGCTGTGCTTTTATACTGTAGCTTATTTGCCAGTCCGCGTGTCTCACGTTATCTCGCGTTTTCTGCAACTCCTGACCTTTTCTATGGAATCACGTTACCATCTGTAAACATGTTCTGTGTGCGATGATATGTGTGAGACATGAGCCTTTGAAAAGCCTCGGTGGGCGGGATTACCACACAATGGCCCAGACGAACCAATTGCATAAACCGCATCGGCCATGTGAGCGGCTGTGTATGATAGCCCCGCCCCCTGCCTGTTTTGATCCTGCATTCCTAATGTGTATTTCTTAATCAACCTGGGCTATTTTCACACCAAGTCTGAATTTTCTTCTCTTCAGCAGGCCTATGTGTCCTCCGGCCAGCAGATGGCGCCACCCAGTCCCAACACCAACAGCAGCAGTAACAGCAGCAGTGGCGGAGGAGAGCAACTGAGCAAGACCAACCTGTACATACGTGGGCTGCACCCAGGAACCACAGACCAGGATCTGGTCAAGCTGTGCCAGCCGTGAGTAACTCCTTCCTGTGCCGGTCTAGTTCCTGTGAGTGGTTGCACTTCTTTCCGGTACATTCTTTTGGGTCAAAGTGAACACATGTTCCTGCCATGGGAAGCTTCCGGAACTGCGGCATGTGGAGGATATAGTCAAGCCTTGGAATAGACAGGAGATGGGAAGAAAATCTGAAACCAAAGCCAATATGGGCAGGAGGGGTGGGGGGCTGCTTGTTTTACGTATCCGGACATGGCCCCCCCATCCGTTTTTGGCAAATGTGGTGGAATATGCCGTACCCTTTTGCAGAAGCAGAAAGCCCACCCCCCCGTCTCACTGCCTGTGTCATCCAAAGAGCAGATGTATGAAACACCAAAGATCTCCACGGGTTCCTCTGCATATATGCAGAAAAATGCACCTGTTTTCAGATTTTTCTTTGTAGTCAAATGTTTGGACCTTACAAGTTCAGAATAGCGGTTCTTTTATCTAAATGCAGTTTTATCTTGTGGGGGGGGAGTATGAAAGGGTTTAAAGCTTCTTAATTGCCCCCCCCCCAGTTCAGCACGGATGGCGGTATACTTCCAGGAGGAACCCTCAGAAAATTCCTCATAGGCTCAGGCTCAGGTACCGCCAGACCCAGACCCCCATTCACCCCCCACCCCTTTCAGTCAGCCTGTCTTCTCTAGATGTGACAACTGCGAGAAAGCAAATAAAATTCTTCCTGACTCGCCATATCCTGTGACTACAGAAATAGCCTGTATCCCATCCCTGTATCCATCTCCTCTTTCTTTATCTCACGTTTGCCCCTGACTCTACCCCTTTCCTTTGCAGTTCTTTTTTCTCTCTATCATTAACTTTTTGCCGATGTTTCTCGCTCCTTGCCTCCATCCCGAAGGCAGTATCGCACCAGCGCCAGCTGACAGATGTCTTGTCTGACGGCTCTAAACCATCTCTCGCTTGCCGGAGCTAACTGGTCCCGGTTCTGGCTCTCCCACATGCCTGTCCGACATCGGCCAGCCCGACGGGACCCCAGTGCCGCAGAGAGCGAGCATGAGGGACAGTGAGAGAGCATGTTGCCCTCTCACCCCTGGTGGCATCTCTGATGCATCCTGTGCAGGCTGCGTGTGGAGCAGGCTTTCTCCTGCACGCATGTGTTGAGAATGTGCATCTGTGTTCCCATGTGCCTCAGTGAGGTGCAGTGAGGGAGAGGAGTGGGGGGAGGGGCGGGCGGCCTGACAGGAAATGCACGAAGGGGAAAAGCAGGGCGGTGACTCCAAGGCATCAGAACAATGATGCAGAGACTCCTAATGGGAGTCTCATGGTCATGTGACTTGCCACAGAGGCATGCTGGGAAGGCAGAAGGACATTTACGCACTGCAGACACCATTAAGCTGACGTCCCTCACAAGCTCAACATGAAATCTCACGTGCTTCTCCAGCTTCACCATTAATGCTTTACACAATTTAATACCATTCCTGTGTAAAGTGAAAGTATTACTGGTTTGCCCCATCTGCTGTGGTTGACTTTCTGTGTGATTTGTTTGATTGTGATTATACCGATTTTTTTTCTGTTCTTTAAAATTTTTAGTGGCTGGGATCTGTTTGTAAGAGAATATACATGTGTATCGTAAGACATTTGAAATGGATTTAAAGGCCTACCCTCCCACTGCGCCAGTACAACCACTGGTCAGCATGCACTTTAGGTGAGGGATAAGGTCGGAGAGTTTCTGGATTCCGACCCCCCCCCCCCCCCCCCACTAGCAGGTTGCAGAGCAGCCCAACCATGACCGGGTGGCCTGTGTGTTCCTGCCGGTGTGCTCACATTCATGGTGAAGGCCAGTCGCCCTTCACCCTACTGAGAGCTGCTCCAATGCCCAAATGCTGATGTAGGAGCAGATTCACCAGCGTGACCTACACTTTCAGACCTAAACCTGCAAACTCAAGGTTATTTATGCATTTGTTGGTTACAGAGGCCAGTCCTCTCCTGTTGTCCTAATGCAAGTGTGTATGACAAGACTAGTGGACTCAAACTGGAATTATTGAGTTTACCTCAATGGAACTATGATCTGAAATGAACTTATTTTCCTGGCGTTTTCGCTGCGGTGCCCGAGTCCGTCCCGCTTCTTCCTGTCGCTTCATCGTCTTCCCCTTTTACAGCCAGTGTGCTTGTCTCCAGTGCAGTGAGTCTTCTAATAATATGCCCAGAATAGGACAGCCTCAGTCTGGTCATTTGTGCTTCAAGTGAAAATCCTGGTTTGATTTGATCAAAAATCCACTTATTTGTTTTCATTACAGACCGATTCTTAAGTCCTCCACAGAACAGAAATTCAAAGACATCGGTACCCTTCCTGCTTTCTACATAGTTCTACTTTCACAACACATTTTCCCAAAGAATAAAAGGAAATGTATTCTGAACTATCCTCATCATCGTTCTTAGAAGTATTTCTGTACTCTTGAAGATATTTCTCTTGGTTCATCGCATTTCTGCTCAGTGTCAGTCTGCAGCGTATTTATTGATTGCTGGATCCTTTCTTGTTGATCGTTGATTCACCCCAGACGGTTCTCTTATGCAGTTCCCCAATGGTGGAATGAGCTGCTGAACCACATCCAGCCATCAGCCTCCCTCTCCACCTTCAAGAAACGCCTCAAGACCCATCTGTTCCATGAATTCCTCTGCTACCCCGATGCCTCTTTGTTTCCTGAATATTGTTGTTGCACTTCTGGTCATTGAATAGTCTTTTTGTGCTCTTGCTTTGTTAGAAGTTGTTCCTGCTCCAACACTGCTTACATTTGTATCTGGGCCTTCATTAGTGGCTCAGCCTAGCTGCAGTCATGTCTAGTCATCTCCTTAACAGCATATCTGTTTGTAATGTGCCATTTACTGCTCTTCGATGTCACTTTGGACAAAAGCATCTGCTAAACCTGTAAAATATAAATTGATCCAAGGAGGGAATTATAAGTGTCTTCAGACCTTCATTTTCTGGTATCATCCGAATATTGATGCTATTCATGGTTTCATGACCATATTATTCTTCATCCAGTCCCCTTCTTTCATTGTATCTCCTGTGTAGAAGATGAACAGGCATGTTGATATTTTGTACCCTCATCTATCTCCTTTATGAACCTGGATCCAGACAGTTTCTCCATATTCCACTACGATTGTGGCTTCTTTTCCAATCTCAGGACTCTTCATAAGGCCAAAGACATGCCCTGTTACAACCATGTTCCTGAGGGCATTCCATAGTTTGACATGGTCAACGTGACATTCCCAGGTCATTTGAAGTGTGCCTGGCAGTCCGCTCGTGTGCCTGGCAGTCCGCTCGTGTGCCTGGCAGTCCGCTCGTGTGCCTGGCAGTCCGCTCGTGTGCCTGGCAGTCCGCTCGGGTGCCTGGCAGTCCGCTCGCGTGCCTGGCAGTCCGCTCGCGTGCCTGGCAGTCCGCTCTTGTGCCTGGCAGTCCGCTCTTGTGCCTGGCAGTCCGCTCGCGTGCCTGGAATGTAATTATACATAATTATTTACGCATATTTACCTATTGAGGGCGGCGTGGTGGTGCAGTGGTTAGCACTGTTGCCTTGCATCTCTGGGACCAGCGTTTGAGTCTCCGCCTGGGTTCCATGTGCGTGTTCCATTTGCATGTTCTCCCCGTGATGTTGTAGGGGTTCCTTCGGGTACTCCGGTGTGCATGTGTACGTGAATGGTGTGTGAGTGTGCCCTGCGATGGGCTGGCCCCCCGTCCTGGGTTGTTCCCTGCCTCATGCCCATAGTTTCCGGGATAGGCTCTGGACCCCCGCGACTCAGAAGGATAAGTGGTTTGGAAAATGGATGGATGGATTTATCTGTTGTTGTATGTTTATGCATGAGTGTGTATCCTTCGGGGATTATGTGTGACGAAATTCTGCATTTCTCTCAAACACTTTGTGAATATTTAGTCAACATTTTATGTAACGTTTCAGAAGAAAGTTTTGCTTGTACATTTCATTTGTCCCCCGGCCTCTCACTTGATCCTCAACCTGAATTTGCACCACGACACTTTGTTTACGTGTATTTCTGTGTGAAAGTTGCACATTTTTGAAGCACAGAAGATAAATAGTAGTGATGTGAAGATGCTGCATGATTGACCTCCATGTTTTCTTGTAAACTACCCCGTTCTGTAAACCTGTCGTAGTGCACAGACATACAATAAAGCAAGCTGGTTTTCTGATTGCTGGAGGTGACCAAACCCTCTCCTTGTCTGATACTGGGCCTCTTGGGGCAGGGGTCCAGTTCCTCCCTATGTTTTTGATGCAGCCACAGAAGCAAACTTGGAGAAAATCAAGCCAGCAAAGGATTGTGGGTATGGAGGTGCAGCAAGAGGCTGCCCAGCTGACCTCATGGCCCTGCTCTTAAAAGGAGATCATGGAGCCCAACTGCAGGGATGTGGGGGTGGATCAGACCCGGAGGATGCATTTCGGAGGGAGTCAGCATGGCAAGGGGGGTCCAGTTACGGGTCCCCGTGAGCCATCAGGGTCCTGACATGTGCTGCCTCATAGCACCACATCGACCCTTCTGAGTTTCACAGGGGAATGTGATGCTGGGGTGTCCGCAGACGTCTTTAAGGGAGGTGGAGCCGGCGGGTTCGCAGAGGGTTTAAGGCAAAGGTGATTGACACCGGAGACAAGTATGACAGACGAGCAGTGAGGCGGCGGGGCAGCACCTGCGGTGATGATAGGCCTCCTCCGTCTGCTTTCAGCTGTCGTTAAAGAGCAGAAGCAGAAGCTCTGTGGAATTTCTTGGAATCCTGAAAGTCCTGAGAAGTTCACATGTTTCTCGTGTATCACCAGAGCTTAATTTTTGTGTCTCTCCCCCCCCCCCATTCTGCTTGCCCTCCAGGTATGGAAAAATAGTGTCGACGAAAGCCATCCTAGATAAGACCACCAACAAGTGTAAAGGTGAGACTTGAATTTCACTGTATGGGTCATGATCACTATCTTTTATTTTATAATGGGGGGGGGGTTCTTAGGCTGGGTGTTACATGTATGCAGCAGGATGTTGGGTCCCTACTGACTGAAACGCACACGATGCTGTAACCTGTGTGTGTGATGGTCCAGCATGTGTGTGCCCCCCCCCACCCCGCAGCAGCGGCATCATTGTAAGTCCGGCTGTCCCCCCGCAGGTTATGGCTTTGTGGATTTCGACAGCCCAGCTGCAGCACAGAAGGCTGTCACTGCGCTCAAGGCCAGTGGAGTGCAGGCTCAGATGGCCAAGGTTGGTTTTTAAACACCCCCCCCAAACACCTGCAAGAGGACACCTCATAGCTCTCACATTCTCCAAATGGCTGCCGGGGGCTGCTTGGGACCACATTTGTTTTCCAGTGTATTCGGATCAGCTGGATTCCAGTTCTGTGACATGAACAGTTTGCAGTTGTGACCAGTTATTCCCAGTGTTTGAATCTTTGAAACTTTGATTTTACCAGCTCTAGTGAGGGTCTGTGTGTGGTACAGACCAAGGCCTGGAGACCTGCTGGTTTTGCTGCTTACTTTCCGTGGTCTATCTGTAATCTTTCTATTACCTCAGTATTTTCTCTGTGGTCTATATATGGTCTCTCTCTGTGGTCCATCTGTGGTCTCTGTATTACCTCTGTATTCTCTCTATGATCTATCTGTGGTCTTTGCTCTCACTTTGTAGTCTGTAATAGTCTGTAGTATCTCTCCATTCCCTGTACGTTCTCTGTGGTCCTCCTTGTTCTCTGTATTCTCTGTGTTCTCTTTGTGGTCTCTGCTGTCTCTGTCAGTGGCGTATCTTACAACATGGGCAGGAACCAAATCAACCCATAACACTCCCACCTCCCTAAACACACACTGTACTCCCGTAGTATAGGTAGGGACTTGTCCATGCCATCTGTACCCAAATTTACACCCTTGCACTTTGTGGTCTCTCTCTGTTTTTTGTATTCTTCTTGTACGTTCTATGGTCTTTGCTCTCTCTTTGTGATCTTTTTGTGGTTTCTCTCTGTACTTTACTGTCTCTCTGTTCTCCATAATCTCTCTGTGATCTTCCCCTGTTTTCTCTAGTCTCTCTGTATTCTCTCTGTGGTCTTCCTCTCTTCTCTGTGGTCTTCCTCTCTTCTCTGTGTTCTCTCTGTGGTCTTCCTCTCTTCTCTGTGGTCTTCCTCTCTTCTCTGTGTTCTCTCTGTGGTCTTCCTCTCTCCTCTGTGTTCTCTCTGTGGTCTTCCTCTCTTCTCTGTGTTCTCTCTGTGGTCTTCCTCTCTTCTCTGTGGTCTTCCTCTCTTCTCTGTGTTCTCTCTGTGGTCTTCCTCTCTTCTCTGTGTTCTCTCTGTGGTCTTCCTCTCTCCTCTGTGTTCTCTCTGTGGTCTTCCTCTCTTCTCTGTGTTCTCTCTGTGGTCTTCCTCTCTTCTCTGTGGTCTTCCTCTCTTCTCTGTGTTCTCTCTGTGGTCTTCCTCTCTTCTCTGTGTTCTCTCTGTGGTCTTCCTCTCTTCTCTGTGTTCTCTCTGTGGTCTTCCTCTCTTCTCTGTGTTCTCTCTGTGGTCTTTCTGTTCTCCGTATCCTTCCTGCCCTCTCTGTGGTCTTCCCCTGTTCCCTGTATTATCTCTTTTGTCTCTATTATTTCTCTGATCTCTCTATGTTGTCTGTATTCTCTCTGTGGTCTTCCTCTGTTCTCTGTATACTCTCTGTTCTCTTCCCCTGTTTTCTCTTTTCTCTCTATGGTCTCTCTCTGTTCTCTGTATCCTTCCTGCTTTCTCTGTGATCTCTCCCGGATTCCCCATTCTTTGGGTGTCCCATTGATTTGACCTGTGACCACTCCCTTCTGCTGGCATCTGTCTGTGGAAAAGGGGCCCCGTTGTCCCATCAGCCTGATCCCATTTAGCAGTCCTCATTGGACCCCGCCCTGGAGCGTGCCCTGGCCCCCTCTGTGAATGGCCTGCTGACAATGGGTTTCCCAGAGCTGGGGGGCAGTGCTTAATTTGGTGTTCATGCTCTCTGTCAGTCAAAATGGCCCTTTGTTATGTAAGGCCCTGAGGGCCTGAAGTCCAGTTACCATCTCATACACACTAAGCGGTTTTGTGGGGTGGACCAGAGGGGGCCCTCTTCCCTCTGAACTGCGACTCCCCAGTGCTGTTCAGCTGAGGCAGACTCGGCGTGACTGTCTGTGTAACGTGGGAGCCTGAGTCGCATTTCTCTCTTACAGCCCTTACGTCAGTGGTGATTAGTACAGTCATGTGATCCTGCAGAATATGTACCAGACCAGAGAACCCTGAACCTGCCCGTCGCCTTTTACAGTTACACTGTGACGGGTTCCAGTGAAGCTAATTCAGGACAGGCCTTAATGGGGGTTTTGAAAGAGCAGTTGGGGTTGAACTTTTGGCTTTTTTCAGAATGAGGTCTCGCCCCTCCCATGCGGCACGTGGAATAAACAGAATGCCGGCAAACGGGCTGAACGAGGGCCCGACTGGGCCTGGAATGTCGGGGGGGGGGGGGGGGGGGGGCGAGATGGCCTGAGTTCCCGTGACACAAACATCAGCAGCTCCAGCGGGTGCTGGTGTGAATGAGGGTGTGAGGGATGGGGTGGGTGTGGCGCTCAGTTCCCCATCCTGGGGCCTTCTGACACATCCTTCATACCTTGATTGGTCTTGGTGGTTCTGAAGTTATTCCTTTTCAATCACTATTTGGAGCTTGAGAATCATCAGGTCAAGCATCACTAATCTTCTGTGTATGCTGAGAGAGTCAAGAGACAGTGTGGCTTACATACATACATACACACACACACACACACACACACACACACACACACACACACACACAGACAGACAGACACACACACACACACACACGTAGGGTATACCTATCCGTATGGGGCCAGCTCATTCAATTCAATGGGAAAAATGCTAATGCTAACTATGGCAACCTTAAGTCCCACCCTGCCCTAACCATAACCATAAGTACCCAGGAAACCGGTCCCCATAAGGGAAAAAAAAACGGATGTTTATCACGTTATGGGGACATTGTGTCCCCATAAGGATAGGTATACCCGCTCGCACACACAGACCTTTATATATCTCCTGTGAGATTATCTCCTGCGCCCCCACCCCACAGCGCAGTGTTTTGGATTCTGGGGTGTTTTTTTCCTCTCTGGTTCTCCATCAGATGAGCCGATGTCCCCCCCCCCCCGCCCCCACGCCCAAAAAATTATTTCATTGGTGTGCAGGCATATGTTTGAAGCGTAACCTGAGACTGCAGGTTTGGGGTGTCACGGCTTGATGGTGGCTCAGCAGTGGTGAGACAGGGAGGGGTTTGCTTCCTGCCATTTCTGGAGCTAAAATAATTGAAAGCGCCAGGAAACTGCCCCCCTCCCCAGCGAGCTGAAATAACAGGGAACGGCTAACTTGTACAGTGGTCAGGAAGGGCTCATATTTAAATCAGCATGATCTGTTTCCTTGTGTCTTCTAGACACCATTCGCTCATGAATAAGATGGCTTTCATCTTTTCGCGATGCCAGTGGGTCCGCGTAACTGCAATCCCGACATTTACAAATGGAACATGCCATCACTTTGATTGCATTCCTTATTTTTTATTCTGATGAGGAAAATGCACCTATAAATTGCCCACTGCAGCCGCATCATCAGAAAGAGCCGTGCATGTCCTCTTGGCACTCGGGGCGTCTGCAGCCGCATCATCAGAAAGAGCCGTGCATGTCCTCTTGGCACTCGGGGCGTCTGCAGCCGCATCATCAGAAAGAGCCGTGCATGACCTCTTGGCACTCGGGGCGTCTGCAGCCGCATCATCAGAAAGAGCCGTGCATGTCCTCTTGGCACTCGGGGCGTCTGCAGTCGCATCATCAGAAAGAGCCGTGCATGACCTCTTGGCACTCGTGGCGTCTGCAGCCGCATCATCAGAAAGAGCCGTGCATGTCCTCTTGGCACTCGGGGCGTCTGCAGCCGCATCATCAGAAAGAGCCGTGCATGACCTCTTGGCACTCGGGGCGTCTGCAGCCGCATCATCAGAAAGAGCCGTGCATGACCTCTTGGCACTCGGGACGTCTGCAGTCGCATCATCAGAAAGAGCCGTGCATGACCTCTTGGCACTCGGGGCGTCTGCAGCCGCATCATCAGAAAGAGCCGTGCATGTCCTCTTGGCACTCGGGGCGTCTGCAGCCGCATCATCAGAAAGAGCCGTGCATGTCCTCTTGGCACTCAGGGCGTCTGCAGCCGCATCATCAGAAAGAGCCGTGCATGTCCTCTTGGCACTCAGGGCGTCTGCAGCCGCATCATCAGAAAGAGCCGTGCATGACCTCTTGGCACTCGGGACGTCTGCAGCCGCATCATCAGAAAGAGCCGTGCATGTCCTCTTGGCACTCAGGGCGTCTGCAGCCGCATCATCAGAAAGAGCCGTGCATGTCCTCTTGGCACTCAGGGCGTCTGCAGCCGCATCATCAGAAAGAGCCGTGCATGACCTCTTGGCACTCAGGGCGTCTGCAGCCGCATCATCAGAAAGAGCCGTGCATGTCATTTGGCACTCAGGGTGTCTGCAGCCTGAGGAATGTGGCGAGTGCTCTCTGGGTACATGAAGGGCCCGTACAGTTCAGCATAAAACAATGTGCTGCCTCAGGGGCGGGATGGGGGGGGTGGGGCGGCCTGGGGGGGGGGGGAGAGAGAGACAAAGAGAATCTTTTAGCTGGATTGGCTGCATTCCCTTGCTCTGTTTCCCTGATACATGTCCCCTTCACCCCCCCCCCCACCACCAATGTGAGTCGACATGCATAATGCCCCCCCCCCCCCCACACACACTTAGTAAAATGACACAGTGAGGAGAGGAGTCTCCCAGGGGACTGAGTTCAACTTGAGTACAGCCAGCTTCCTCCCCCAGCCTTCCCTTCTTTCTCCCTGCTCTCCTTTCCACCATCACCATGCACCCCCCCCCCCCCCCCCCCCATACTCACGGCCGACATGCTCCATTTCCAGCGCAGTACAGTACATATCCATATCTTCACGTGTCCTCCCTCACCTTTCATTGCTAGCTTCCAGGAATCGTGTTTAGCTCCATGCCTGCTGGAAAGCCAGACAGGCTCCAGACGTCACTCCTTATGAATGTTAGACTTTCCTATAACAGTTCGAACTTCATAGTGATTAATGTCGCCGCCGTGCGTTTCACTGGGGCTCCTGTGCATAAATGTTTCATCTTTATCTTTCCTGTTCCTTCGGTCCTGCTGGATGGGATCAGGTTTCTCATCCAGCTGCACAAGCATTTGCCTGAGGAACAAGGACGTCTCGCTGTACCGTAAATTTACACTGCAGTGAAATAGCCTTCTTGTGTAGAAAAGCACCAGTCATCGATCTCTGCATTTATTTTTAACGACAAATTTGTGTCAAGTAACCATTTACTATCTTGGTGTATTATGTTACAGGATAATTAATATTCTGTATCTTTAAAAATAAACCTACATATGTATTTATATAACTGTCCACCTACAGTACATCCACATACTAGTCAAAGCAGTTATGGGAAATTCTCAATTCTGAAATCTTCCAGTGCTTTTTTGCTGTAAATTTTTGTTCTGCTTCCTATATAAAAAAGATTATTTGTTATGGTAAACTTCTTTCTGTTAAGCAGGCGTGTAAAAACGAATGTTTAGAAACATTTTGTTAAAAAAAAAAAGCCAGTCCTTCAAAAAGCTGGACAAAGACGTCACTGGATTCCTGACAGCGTTGCTGCTGAATCCTGGGAAATAAAAATCCTCTTAGTTTGCGTTTCTTTCCCATACAAGTATGACAGTCTCTCCAGCTACTTATCTGCAAGTGTGTGACCTCTTCATGCACCAGTGACATGTTGGGTTTGTTGCGGGTGGCGGGAACAACACGATGCAGGATTACAGTAAACATCCTTCGCAGATTGTGTCCCAACGCAGTGCATTTCAGCCCTGTCCACTAACACACTGCACTTACTGAATAAGATACAGGTGAATGATTTCCCCCAAGTTCGCGGCCTTATTGGTTATGAAGAATTTTTCCTTTTCTGCCCCCGTCCTTCTTACTGAATTGTCTGTATCTGCTTATCTGTGCTGCTTATTTCACTTCCCCTGAAAGATGTGAAGACGTCCAGAGCCGTTGTTACACTGCCCAGTATGTCTGTGTCTGCAGTGCTGCCGTGACCTCGTGCGTGATTGAGAAGTACTGCTCATTAATGGAGGTTACTTATCTGAGAGCAAAACATGAAGAATTTGGGATGAAGGATCAGACTTTATTTGTAACTGAATGTAGGTCTCAGTTGCTCTTTGGCTCTTTGTCTTGAGCACCAGCCTTTGCTCTATTGTCCACGTTTGTGTTGAACACTGAGCTTCAATCGTCAAGCTTTTGTTTGTCTCGAACATGGACCCAGTTGACCACGTTTGTCCTGAACACTGAGTCTCTGCCCTGTTGTCCACCACTGACGCACAGCAACAGGAGCAGGACCCCACAAACCTGTACATCTCCAACCTGCCACTGTCCATGGACGAGCAAGAGCTGGAGGCCATGTTGAAGCCTTTCGGTCAGGTCATCTCCACCCGCATCCTTCGCGACAGTAACGGGACGAGTCGGGGCGTCGGCTTTGCCAGGTAGGTGGGGGATTCATTGACTCGTTACTCTGTCATTCTCAGATTTGTCTTCTAATGCTGCAATCTTCACTTCCCCCTTTTCATTCCTGTTTCAAAGAGCCTCACTGAGAACATTTCATGGAGCCTTCTGGTCTAAAAAAAAAAAAAATCCAAATTGACCTCAAAATGAAACCTGTGACGAAAGACTTTAATTTAATGCATCACTTGCAGCAAATAAGATTAATAAGGATTTCTGGATCCAGCCGGAAAATAATGCAGTACTTCCTGTTAGAAGGGATCTAACATCTGCCTTGAAATTTGATTTATTAATAGGCCCATCCTGGAAAAGGAGATTTTTTTTTTTAAGATATGCAGGTGAAGCCTGAGAAAATGCTGACTTCCACATCCAGTGGAAGGTAGTACATGGTGTTCGCAGGCTTCATCTGATGCATAGCGTCCGGTGAAAGTAGATTTTAAGATTATCGTAGGAACAGTGGTTATGAAATGTTTGCAGTATTGCCCCCTTTTGGCCGTAAGTGGGATTGCATTGCCCTGAGAAACTAAGAAACTTGGATGAATGTGTTGTCTTGCAGGATGGAGTCCACAGAGAAGTGTGAATCCATCATTCAGCATTTTAATGGCAAATACATAAAGACTCCCCCAGGAATACCAGGTGAGATTGTAGCTGTTTTCTGTGGAGAAGAAGAAACCTTTAGCGTTGAGAGGTGGATGTACCTGCTTATTTGTTTGACTTTTGATGTTGGGCCTTAAACTCCCATCTGTCCGCACAGTGCCTACAGAGCCCTTGTTGTGCAAGTTTGCTGACGGGGGGCAGAAAAAGAGGCAGAACCTGGGCAAGTTCCTTCAGAATGGGAGGCCGTGGACCAGGGAATCGGAAACGGTGAGATGCTAAAGGCTACCAGCTAGAAGATGCCGGCCTGTCAGTTTATTAATCTGTATGTAAATCTCACTGGCTGAGAACAGACACGTCGTTGCGTCGGGATTCAAAAACAACAAGCAGAGCCTTTAGCACATTGCAAGCCAAGCGGTGGAAAGTTCAGGCGAAGAAAGTAAAAATCCAGACCAGGATTTTGTTTCAATCAAGCAGTTGAGTATGAGGAGTTGCCTTCACGGAGGACTCAACTGGTTGGTTCAAACAAAACCTTGGCCTGGATTTTTGGTGAAATTAAAACTGTCACTCTTGTATGTAATAACGAGAGTGTTATCATTACGCATGGCTTTGTTTCCTAGGGCGGAATGACATTAACATATGATCCAGCAGCCTTACAGAACGGGTGAGTATAAAGCATGGGGGGTTAAGCATAACGATGGAAGTGGGAAACCTGAGAAAAATGGTTTAAAAGGGGCAAATGAGGGGATGAGTCCCCCATCTAAGCGAGCAGAGCGCAAACATGTGTAGGTGTAGATCTCAGTTACAGCTCCACCACCAGCCCAGACTGCGAGGGCTGCAGTGCAAGGGAACTGCACACTCCTAGTGCTGTTCTGGGATCAGTGTGGGCCTTTTTTTTTTTTTAGACAATGATTTTAAACACAGCAGCAATTTTTTACACATTACATGCATGATTCACTACAGCTGTAGATGAAAGTCACTATTCTGCCTCTAGACCACAGACCTTTCTCAGGGCGGCAGTGACCTACATCGCCAGGCCAGCAAGAGCATGAATTTCAGCTGAATTCAGGACTTCATTCCCCTCTAATGCTATAAACATATATGATGAAAATGATGCATTTTTTTTCCTGCTACTTACATAACAGCTAATTAAATATCATGCTCAGCTTGGGATCAGATCCCAGATGTTACCACCATCTCGCCTGGGATTCAGTTCCTCACTTTTGCCTCTATCAGACATTTGTGTATGTTTATCTGTTATTGTAATTCAGTCACGAGTAAAAGCATCCATGGAGCTTCTCAGTAGTAACAGTGAACTGATGAAGGCCAACCTCTGCTTGTCCTGCAGGTTTTACTCGTCCCCGTACAGCATCACTCCTAACAGGATGATGGCTCAGACGTCCCTGTCGCCCTACATACACTCCCCTGTCTCATCCTATCAGGTAGGAGAGCCAGCATGCGCCCGGGGTCTTAAAGCCCACCAGCCAGAATACAGTCACGGATGCCGTGTAAATTTACCTTTTACATTTATTTGTAAAATGGAAATTTATAATGTAAAATATACAACCCGCATGGGAATGTCCCTCCAGTGAGTGTGAGATCCTCAGGTGCCTCTCCTGAAGCCTCTTTGATCCTCCGCAGGTGCACAGCCCGTCCTGGATGCACCACCAGTCGTACCTCATGCAGCCAGCAGTGAGTGAATCCCCGTAACATTATACCCCCTGCACTCCTTACACCAGCAGAGAGGCCCAAAGGCTCGAAGATGCCTGACTACCAGGGCCGGATCCAGGCATGGGCAAAGTGGGCAGCTGCTTAAGGCCCATTCGGCACAAGGAGGCCCAGACGAAGTCATGAGAAAAATATGATCGTTAGTTTTCTTGGTAGGGGCCCGTTTTGGGGGCCCGTTTCAGGGCCGGCTTTGCCTAGGGCCCCTTAAAAGGTGGATCAGGCCCTGCTGTCTACCTGTGTCCTGTTTTGTTCACCTGTCTATCTGTCCACCTTTCCGTCTTTCCTTCTGTTTCTTCCTCTCTTCCTCCATTTTCCTCCCGCTCTTCCGGTCCGCCCTGGCCTGACTGTACCGTTCATTGCATCTCCCTGCCTGTGCACCTGTGTCTGACTGCCTGTCTGCCTCCAGGGGGCGGTGCTCACCCCCACAATGGACCACGCCATGTCCATCCAGCCCAGCTCCATGATGGCTCCCCTGACGCAGCAGCTCAGCCACATGTCCCTGGGCAGCACCGGCACGGTCAGTCCCTCAGACCTGCGCATAACCAGGATCAGCATCTCCGGCTCACTCCTTCACTGCTGCCAATGTCTCCCTCCTCTTTCTGCAGTATATACCAGCGAACACAGCTATGCAAGGGACCTATATCCCACAATACACCCCAGTGCCTCCCTCCAGCGTCTCAGTAGAGGTAAATTTGGGGGGGGGTCAGATTTCCTAGTGCACCATACAGTGATCACTCCACCTTAAAGTCATATTGTAAAACTTTACCCAAGTAAGATCTTCAGAAATGTGGTCAAATCATCCACCGTACAACGTTTTGATAGATTGTATGATTTGTCAGACCAACAAAGTTCAGGATAAACGCACCAGTTTTTATCAGAGCATAAAGAGTCACAGTCTGATTGGTTGGTAGAAACAAAATTTCGGTCTGGAGTTGAAGCTTCTGGACCTGAAATGTCAAATAAATAGTTTCCATAACCCAGTTAGTCTTTGGGCTGATCTCTGTTTGCAGGAAAACTGTGGTCAGCAGCAGCAGGTTGCTATAGATACGTCCACAGAACACACAGGCTACTCTTACCAGCACAGCAAGTGAAGTAAAGGTACGTTCAGTTCAGCCCATCTCATTTGCGGCTCTTTATTAATGAAGCCTGCTGACTCTCTGCCCCCCCAACTCCGCTCCCACAGATTCAACCCCAGAATGGGCAGCTTGGAGCTGGAGATGGGCATTGACTCCACAAACTCCCTGGACGTCACACACCGGACTCTCACATGGAAGACAGAAAGGAACGTGTTTCTCTTGGAAGACAAAAGCTTATCATGGTTGACGCAGCCAAAGGTGGGGGAATTTCCGGGAAAGACGAATGATCTATTTTGATAAGTGGAAAAAAATATACATAGAAAGAGAGAGAGAGAGAGAAAATACCGCAAACCGACAAAAGGGGAAAAGACACAAACCTTATTTTTGTGCACGTATCATAAAAAATCCTTATTTTTAAAAAGCTTCTGGAGTTTCAGAATGAAACATGGAAAAAGTTGCAACACAAAGTGTCTTTTTTAGTTTCCTTTTTTGTAAAATATGCAAACTTTTATTTGCATTTTTTTTAGTTGTGTCTGTTTTTGGACATTTGGTCGGCTGCAAGAGGCGGATTTTTGTACAGATTCACAAGCTGAAACAATGAAACGATGCATTTTTGTCCAGTTTTGCGACATAGTAGATTTGATACTTCTATTGTATTTTATTTTTTTTTAATTGAAGACAAATACAAACCAAACCGCTTGAATCACTGCTTCCCATCCGAGCCGTTGTGAAAATCAAGAGCCACAACTTCATTGTTAAAGAGCATCCTGGAAAAGACGAACGTTCACGTTTCCCCCGAAACAATTTTTCCAATTAGGAGCAAAAGACAATCACAAACTTTACTATTTATATTTTAGCCGTAGTTCTAATTTTTACCATTTCAATCGGCCGAATGAAAACGCACCACGATATCGAGAACTAAAAGATATAAGTAATTTATATAAGTATGTAAGTATTTCACAGATTTAATGTAACACACCCACTTCCAAAAGAAGACACTGAACCGGAAACAACATAGTATATTTGACACGGAATTGCTTAGCTAAATGTAGGCCTTCTGCGTTGAAAGTAACGATGTTCAATGGTTTGAAATACATTTTTAAAAGAAAAAACATAGTCAATTCAGCCTACAAGTTTTGTTAACCGGCTTCCATGTCATTGAGGCTTGTAAGGGTTTCATTAAATTTCAGACTCACGGCTCTTAGCCTGGACTGGGGGCGCTCTGCCGGGATGTCAGCCAGTGATACTGCACTCAGCAAGCGGCTTCCTCAGGCTGCGGACGAGGGCTGATTTTAAGCGGCTTTGTGTTTGTACTTGTCTGGTTTTCATTAAATATTTCATGCCGTCGGACAAGTAAATATGAACAGAACTGTGCAGACCTAAAAAAGCTAAACTTTAGATTTTGAAAAAATGTCAACGTGAGGAGAGAAGGCGAGCAGACGACATAAAGTCCTCTGAAGCTGTATAGTGGGGGAGGGATTTGGGGGGGTCTTTTTTGTTTTTATTTTTGCTTTCACAATGCTGCTGTTTCTGTGTATTAATCTTCTCCTGTGACCTGGATTTTTAAAAATGCTTTTTTTCTCTTGGGGCTTTTAATTGACTTGATTTTTGTTTTTGTTTTTTTTTTAATATATTAAATTTCTTTCCGATAATGTAGATCGTTATTAGTGAATAACACTCTAGGAGATTAGCTGTTAGCCTTTAAACAATGCGTAGGATTTTGAAATGATGCTTGAGGTTTGTGAGTTTGTGCACAAAACTCAGTGTTTTCCCCATTTGTGTGGGATTTTTATTCTTTTGTAATAGTTTAGATTCTTTATCAGTCACATTTGGAACCAAGCCTCGTTTTCAGTAGGGTTACCTCCGTCTCAGGCGTTTATGCAGGTAAAGGTGAAACAGTCGCATGTTTCTAAGGTTTCTTGGAGACCGTGACATTTCCAGATGACATCCTAGTGGAGATCCAGATGTTGCAGTACTGGTACTAAATTCAGGGCGCAAAATTCCAGCATACAAATTTAAACCTAGAAACTTGATTCGATTAGATTGCTATGGATATGTTTTATGCCACAACTGTGCAATGTACAAAAGCGTCATATAAAAAAATGAATTAATGTTTCACTCCGAGTTTATTCTATTTGTGGAATGTTAAAACATCCAAATCACTGAGGTCTTTTGTGGTAATTTGGCCTTTTCCTGTAATATTAAATTTTGTAGCTTCCTTTCTTCAATTTAGTAGAAAAATGTTGCTGGCCAATTTTTTTTATATCAGGAAATACTTGACTTTTTTCACATTTGGATAGATTTGGGGCTTTGACTGATTTTTCTACAAGGGACTTTGTCTGTATTTACAGTATGTACAGTACAGTGTCTCATATCTACTGACTACACAAGCTGCAGCTCCTTCTGCGTAATATTAAACCCTTGGGTCAATTAAATCTGACCAAGGACCAAGACATACAAGTGACTGTTGGCTGAGCAAGCAGTAAGTGGTGTTCTTTGATTGTTTGATCGTGACTGAAAGGCTGAAAGATTTTACTCTGCGTTTAAAGAGGGACGTTTATCCTTTGGGATCAGCGTTTAAAAAAAACAACAGAAAAATGCATTTAGGACTCACAAGGAATGGAAAGATAAGCCATCCAATCCCAGGGAGCCATTGGGTTGATGATGTAATCTTAAATTAAACATTGTTGAAGGACACTTTCTTTAAGGTAGAAGATGAACTGAGTGTAAAGCCAAGTCTCACTCTGAGCAGGAGGCCGGCTCCACTCTGACTGCCTCTGTCCGTCAGTGATCTCATTCTCCCGGATTCGGGATCCAGTCCTTCACTCGCTGTCCGCTGGCGTACCCTCTGAGTCTCGGTATGGAATGTGATCTCATTCTCCCGGATTCGGGATCCAGTCCTTCACTCGCTGTCCGCTGGCGTACCCTGAGTCTCGGTATGGAATGTGATCTCATTCTCCCGGATTTGGGATCCAGTCCTTCACTCGCTGTCCGCTGGCGTACCCTGAGTCTCGGTATGGAATGTGATCTCATTCTCCCGGATTCGGGATCCAGTCCTTCACTCGCTGTCCTCTGAGTCTCGGTATTGAATGTGTGGCTGATTGTTGCTTAAGACAAGTGAAATAATCACCTTCTTAGAAAGTTACTGATACTTTAACATAAAAGGGGCCAGTGAACCTGTAAAGGACAATTTAGATCAATGGAAATGGGCAGACAGATGAGGAACCGGATGGGTCAGTTGGTTTGGTCACGTTTACACGTGAAAAACAGCTGCATGCTTTCAGGTTTATTTGCATTTCTGTACATATTCAGACTAATTTACCCTGATTCTGTCTAAGCATTCGGACTCTCCTCCTATATTTAGCTGTGTTTTTTCCCTGTATCACTTTAATTGTGTCTGGTTTTGCTTGGTAATTCTTTCGGACATACAGTCAGTTCATATCTATCAGATGCAAATGGCCTCATGAAGGAAACTGTCTTTTTTATCTTATGATGTTATTTAAATGTAACAAATCAATCCAGCCACTATACTGAGAATAACAATACTGGTTTTAAACTATGAAAGAACTATTGTGCTTAAATGTTTTGCCTCTGGATCCAGGTTTAAGTCGAAGGTGAGAGCTTGTGGGTTAAGGCTGCTTATCTTCTACCTGCCTCCTAGTCAGCATAAGCTGAGCTCAGTCGCCAAACTCATTCTGTGGCATATTTATTGGTTCTTGCATGTAAAAGCTTCCATATACCTCAATCCCCAGCTCTCAGTAGTTGGTCTACAGGCAGTAGACTGTGCATATAGGAACAGTTCAGATGGTTGTACTGGACAGTATCTCTCACTTACCAGCCTTGGATTTTAAAGAAATCTGTTAAGGATGTCCTGCGATGTTCATTTAGTCCTCTGCCCCGTTTGGTGCGGCTCTAACCTTTTTATTTCATAGTTTTAAATCCTTTCGCTGCTAATGAGGAAAATGAGGAATCAGTTTTGCGAGGCTCAAGCCATAGTGGGTGTTTAAATAAACCCATCTTTACTTTCTAATTTAATTAAAAAATATATATTTTTAAAAAGGCAGTTTAGGGTCAGACACTTCTGTCGTGGTGTAGCGGGTAGCTGCAGCTGTGTTACGACGGGGGGCAGGAGACTCTGGTGGTTTTTACTGTAAAATGAGCTCGAGTCCCACTGAAATCTCCAGACGTCTAAAACTGCACTTGATCATTATAAAAAACCGTCAATGATTAGTATAAATGAATTGTTTGAAGAGAGTTAAGAGCAACGTTGTTTTCACTCGCAGATCAGTCAGAAATACGTGCCTTTGACATTGCCTATTAAATGTCTGTTCAGATAGCTGCAATTCTCCTAGGAACAACTTTGACAAGAAAATCATGCTATTTCATCTGGCAATATTTAGTGGTTCCTGAAGGGTGAGCTGAACATTAGGCGTTGGTTTTTACATTTCTGTGCTCCTCTCCCACACCTTAACATTAGCACACACATTGCGTGTCACACGTTTATGCACATTTGCATGTGTTGTACATAACAGATTTTGCAATCAAAACGTTTTTTGAAAATTTATTAGGCAGAAATTGCAGTATCGAGTAAATATGAAAGGGATTTTTGCACAAAAATGTGGAGAGTGTTTGTGTAGCTCCTATAGAGGCAGTTGTTCCCTATTCTGGACTCCAGAGTCAATCACACTGGCTCCTGTTTTGCTGAACTAGACAGTTTCAGTGTCTTGTCTTCCTTCTTTCACGTGTCTCCAGGACTCACAACCACACAACCGACTCATCTCTCCCGCAGCCACTGCTCTCAAGCACTTTCCTTATGTACACAGGATTTCATTTTGTTGGAACGGTTCCGAGAAAAGCGTTGTAGTAATCAGTGGGTTAACTGTTCTCTGTCTTCCTGTACCACTGTTTCTGGTTCCTCCGTTAATCGTGAGTGTGAGTGTCAGTGTGCACACACTCGTGCACCTTTTTGTTTTTTATTACAGGGGGGCAAAATCACAGCTTTAAAGACTTTTTTTGACTTTTGGTTTTGCTTTTTGAATTTGATGTGTCAGTTTTTTTTTTAATTAAAAAGATCTTGTTTTTCACGTGTGTGTTTGTCATCAATTTTATTTCACCCCAATCTGCATTATGTTTGCTAGTAGCTGGCACAGTGGCCTCATACCTCCAGGGTTGTGGGTTTGAATCCCGCCTCTGATCTGTGCCTGTGGAGGTAGTCCAAAGACAAGCAGTTAATTGGCTAACTGGCATCTCTGAATAGCCAGATGTTCCATGTGCTTTGTGATGGATCGGTGCCCCACCCTGGGTGTCCCTGAAGCCAGTGCTTCCCACCCCAGTCCATGGAGAACCCCAGACATTTTTGCTGTCTCCCAGCGCCCCCCCCCCCCCCTCCACACCTGTAACCAGGTATTTGGTGTTCTTGATTGGCTGGAGTCCCCAGGGGCTGAATTGGCTAACATTGCTTTAAGCTGTCCAGGCAGCCTCCTCCTACAGCCAATCAGAGGACAGAACCGCAACAACACTAACAGCATCACTCTGCTCCACTGTGGTTCTGACTAGTGTAAGCGATTAGAAGATGGGTGTTTGTTTATGGTGAAAAAACAAAAGTAATATAGATTACTTTTAATAAGCCTAAATCCCATTCTGTTATTCATTAGCGAATTTAGGAAACTCTATCCAGTGTCTGTGCTTTTGGTACATCTAAAATGTTGAGGAGTTTAAAAGGCAAATAAGCCAGTAAGTGTTCAGTACTAATTGCACTTTCTTATTCCTGCTGTCAGTTAAATTAACATTCTATTTCTGAATAAAGTCTGATATAAATTATTGCCATAATAAAAATCCAGAATACAACACTTAATTATTATTATTATTAGTGATATTATTAGTGATAATTTTAGCGTATTTATACCTACGCAGTATCATTAATGGTGTACAAAAAGAAAAGCATTTTAACTTCAACAGGAACCTATTGTCATAAACAAAGCAGACTGATATAGGTTTTCATGTTCAGTGTCTAATGAAGCTGCTAGTAAAACTGAAATAACCGTTGAAGCTCTGCGCTGTGGACTCCAGATGATGTCCGAGGTTCCGTTTCTGGACATGATCGGGTGACTCTGGCCTGCAGCCTAAGCGGAAATGAGAAGCTTACAACATCACAGCATCTGTGGGACCAACCAAATGTCACTAAATAAAGAGGCAGAAATCAGCCTCTTACCATGTATGGTCAGTTTGCCATAGTTATCTGTGCTGTTATACATGTTAAAAGCCTTTTCAAAGAATAAGTGTCTTTTAAATGCTTTATCATGCTTTCATTGTGATATTATCCGCTTGCAGCAGCCTGTTGAGAGAACAGCAATCTGACACCCACCAGCCCCTACAGCACTCACTTCCCCACCTGTGGGCCTGCCATGTGTAGGCGGTTCAAGCACTGTAATATAGTGACTCTGTCTGAGTCAATCAGAGGACAGAACCGCAATCTCTTAGGCAACAACACTACCATCATCGCCACTTATGCATGCTATCAATGCAGCAATTACCACATTCTGCAACATTTAGACGAATGTGACATATAAACTATCTGTTTGTGTATGCAAACATGCACGGCTATGAAGTATATTACTGATTTGAGCTCAGGATCACAATGTGGATTTTTTTTTTCTTTTTAAGACGCCAAACTCTTATCTAGATGTAGTTACTTTCTCTTTGTTGTAAGAGATTTGATCTGGCAAACACTTCATAGTATATTTGAAACATGATTAACGTTAATGATCATACTTCCTGATGACCTGAGATAACAGAATTGAGCCAATTTGCTCTTAAACCGTGAAAAGTCTGACTGGTGTTAGAACTGTATCCAGTGGAAAATCAAGTTCAGTGGAAAATGATTCTGAATGTCTAAAGCAAGGGTAGGGAATCCTGATCCTGGACTGCCGGTGTCCAGCAGGTTTTCCGTCCTACCTGATGAGTTCCTATCTGCCTGAGAGCAGCTGTGGTTCATCGGAGACGAGGCAGGATGGAAAACCTGCTGGGTACCAGCACCAAAGGATCAGGGTTGCTTATCTAATGGTCTAAAGAATGATTTAAATTATTTAAATGTTTACACAACCCACGTATGTGTTTTCCTGCTCATATGGTCTTCAAAATATACATAATGATTTTGTTTTTGAAATTAAGAAAAAAAATTGTCAAAACAAATATTTCCATTTATTTATTTAGTAGATGTTTTCATACAAAGCGACATTCACTTGAGAAAACAGTGTCAGTCAGTCCCTTTAGCAATCAGGGTCAAAGGCCCAGTGGCGACATCACTCTGCTGACCATGGGATTTGAACCAGCAACCTGCAGGGCCGTATTCCACCCCTGCAGTGTGCAAATACATTACCCTCACATTCAGCCGACAAAGCACAAGGATCCTAAACCCACAGCAAAACAACACTTCTAACAAATACTCTCTGTCATTTTATTGTTTTATAATTTGCATAACAAACACCTGTGGTTACAGCAGAGTTTCAAAGGTGCTGACAAGGACTGGGTGCGTAGAGATGTGGCTAGGCGACCCTGTGTTACAGCTGCCTTGCCAGGAATTTGAACCTGCAACCCATTGGTGAAACGTCTAAACGTGTCCACAGTATTTGCTGTGAGCCAAAATTGCAGTACAACAGGCAATAAGAGGGACAGCAACAGAGATTGCTTGTCCACTTTCCATGTTCACCACAATTCATGGAGGGCTTGCGGTCAACACCTAGCACAGCGTGGTCTGCAAAGTGCGTCTGACGTAGCGGGGGAGTCTGCATGTGCACACGAGGAGTGGCCTTAGCAACCATGCATGCATTTAATGCCTGATACAACAAATGGTCAAGGCTACATCAATAACATACTACATCAAAAGCATACTACATCAATAGCATACTACATCAATAACATACTACATCAATAACATACTACATCAATAGCCCACAAAGGCAAAAGGGTAAGCAGGGAACAGAAGCGGAGCACAGGGACTAAGCGGGCATGGATGCATTAATGGCCACTGCATTGTACACAAGTCCGTCGCCTGCTGATGCAACTACCAAAATCCATCCTTTTTCTTTACAAAAGTTATGGCAATAAAAAATAATCCCTTGTTTAAACAAATACTCTCAAAATAATCTGGACCTCAACAGCCATAATTCATAAAATCATATTATCTGAATTCCTCTTAACAAATAAAACAACAATTGATTTGTTTTTTACGAAATCCATTCACAACTCAGAAGCAAACCTGAGCTTTGTTCACATTCATATTAAACATACTTATTTACTTTCCATACAGCTCTCTTCACATCCTAATAGAATTATTTACGTGACTTTTTAACTGACTTTTGTAACATCAAGAAAATATGTTGGATGAACTGGACATTTTTTGGATGTTTGTTTTTTTCCACAAAAGACTAAACTTTCCCCCGAATAATTTTCTATGTTGCCCTGTTAATTCGAAAATTCACTGAAGCACACAGTGCATAATGTATGTTCAGAGATATTTTACGAAAAGCACATAGACTAATTAATTATCGCACAATTTTTGCCTATTCGTCACACATGAAAGCTTTCCTCACCTGTTAAATTACACAGTTTGATTTTGCCGCCTTTGTAAGTTGAACTTGCATTCAATGACATGAAGAAAGACCTTTGCATGCTATTATGTAACTATATACCAATGATTAATGGAAGTGTAGGGAAAACAAACTGCCCTCCCTCTGCATTGTAAGTACTGTTTTCTTATAACTTGCCATCTTTCAGTACCACGAGGTATTAATTACTAAACACTGAATGATCAGCTGGTGCATCACCAATACGATAGTCCAGGTCCAGAGGCCGATCAGTGGATAACAGATTAGTAAAAGTGTAAAAGGAAACCTTGACATATCTAGGGTGTGTAGAGGGACCCGAGGGGATCAATACCTATCCATCCCAAAGAGCTGGAGTAAGAAAGAGAATATGTAGATGATGTCCAGGTAGATGCTGAGTGAGGCAAAGATGTAGTCTTCAGGACTAATGGAGGAATGCTTCTTTCCCAGAAGAACCTGGGTGTCAAATACCAGGAACTGGAAGAAAGAGAAGATCAGAGGGGTTAGGGTTAGGTTAGGGTTGGAGGGTTAGGTTAGGGTTGGAGGGTTAGGGTTAGGGTTGGAGGGTTAGGGTTAGGGTTGGAGGGTTAGGGTTGGAAGGTTAGGGTTGGAGGGTTAGGTTAGGGTTGGAGGGTTAGGTTAGGGTTGGAGGGTTAGGGTTAGGGTTGGAGGGTTAGGGTTAGGGTTGGAGGGTTAGGGTTGGAAGGTTAGGGTTGGAGGGTTAGGTTAGGGTTGGAGGGATAGGGTTAGGGTTGGAGGGTTAGGGTTAGGTTAGGGTTGGAGGGTTAGGGTTAGGTTAGGGTTGGAGGGTAGACATGATGGATGATTAGGATCCACTGCATGGTGTAGCACATTTCCTCACCATAGTAAACACGATCGCTCCCAGAACAGCGTAGATGGCTTGTAACCACGGAACCTGCAACACAGAGCAGGAGAAAATGAGGCTGGGTTTCAAGTAAGTATAGTCAAGACTTAGATCTCTCCTCAGGTATATTTGGATCAAAAGACTCTACAAATAGTAAGACAGGTTCCTACCCACATTCTTAAGATTAGGATTAAGATTAAGATTAGCTTTATTGTTCCCAGGGAGAAATTCTGGTGCATACAGCAGCAAGACAACAGTCCACAGACGAAGATACATATAGTGCAAACAGACAAGGTACAAAGAAAGTACAGACAGTACAGACAGTGCAAACAAAGTACATATAGTGCAAACAGATTTAAAAAGTGAAGAACGCATAAATATTCTGACAAACAGAAAAACACAACACACAGGAGCTGTTATAGCAGGCAAGCAGTGCGTCAAGGTCGTAGTCAATAAGGATGAAGGATGGAGGGATGAAGGATGGAGGGATTACTCACATATCCGAACGGCACGACGCAGGCCAGGAAAATGCCACAGAAGCAGACAGTCATAGACAGGATAAGCAACACTCCCTGGCAGGAGGTGAAGTCAATCTGCAGGGAGATGGAGACAGCAGGCCTATAGGTCAGCACACTCATCCACTGTGTCTATAGGCCCCCGTAAGACAAATCCACATGAATACAGTCTGACAGTGGCGGCACTTTTCCACCGCACCAGGGACCATACATTTAGTCGGGTATTAGTACCAGCACCAAAATCTGTAGTACCTAAAGTACCAAACCAGTTTTGGTACTTTTCTGTACTTTTGTACTTTGGGGTGAGACTTGCAAATGCTTTCTTTGTTTCCATTGGTTATGCAAAAACACTGTCGTCTTGAAAAAAATTACAAACTCTGAAATTAACAAAGTAAAAAAACGAAAACATATTAATAATGGATGCTTGGACAAATTAAGAGATCCGAGCTTTAATTGCGATCTGGTCAGATCTGGACAGCATGACAAGAAAAAAAAAAGTATTTTGTATAATGTACTACGGCAGCACAGTACTCGAAGATTTGCCATGTAATTTTGTTGTAATAAAAATTTATAAAGCAAAAAAAGGAGTTTAACACAAATTTCTCACAAACCCATCCAGGAGTGATTTAAACAGCAAGGATGAAAGTGACTATGATTGTCGCTGAGAACACATGCAACGCTCATGCAAAAGCTGAGGAGCTAAACTGATTTTTCAACATACACTAGATCATTTTGAAGAGGAACAGTTGCAGTGCTTGCTAAGTTTTGTTTCCAAACACAAAGCAAAAATGCTATAATGCCCAAACAGTATGAAGCTAATAAAAAGCATGATCTCAAACCAGCAGACTATTGCGGTCCTTGCGATGTGAAAATTGCATGTGCATAACATGAGATGTTGGCACTAATATCACTTCGCACAGCCTTATAATACACTTCAGCCATTATTCTAAGTCAGTACATAATACCCACCTCGTGTTGTGATGTCATTCAGCGTCGGTACTAGTTTTTACTGCCAGCACTTTGAAATACCTGTACTTTTGGTACTTTCTTGAAGTACCGAAAGTAAGGTACCTGGCGCAGTGGAAAGGTGCCCATAGTGCACCTCTGTACAGCTTGTTATGCTTTCATAGGGTTTGGACTAACACAAGAGCAGTAACTACATGTGCAGCAGACAACCTTACCCACCTTAGTCTGGAAGCTGAAAACGGTGACAGAGAGACAGACCAGAGCTGTGATTCCCAGGGTGACCAAAACAGACCTGGTGTTGTAATAACTGTCAGGGGGGAATAAGGGGCAGATGTTACCTTATACAGAGCCCAGGATGACTAAATGTAAGAATTCATCAGGTTTACATGCATGCAAATTGTTACTGGGATGTTAGGGTGATGATGCACAAGGCAACTTTTTGAGCAATGTTGCAGGGCGATGCTGCAGACAAATGTTGCTCGGGCACTTTCCCGTTGATACTGGCCCACAAGAAACTTTGATCAGCAGTAGGTGAGCTTTTGCCATCACCCAGCTCCAGGTGAGTTGCCCTTTCTCTCACATGGCAGGCGGCTGCACGGCAACATTGCTCAAAAAGTTGCCCTCTGTATCGTCACCTTTATATTGTAAAGAGGTCTGGTTAGCATCAGGCTTTTACCTCAGCAAAATACTTAACAAATCAATCAACTAAAATCACACTTGCAAGTCCAAATTTCAAACATTCACCAAATATGGAGAAGCTTGGTCTAAATCAGGGCTCCTCCAATCTGGATCTCAATTCCAAATCCAGGCCTTGTTTTCAGTTCTCCCAAGTAGGTAGTTTAATCATTTCTGATTCTGATTGTGCTACAGAGGCTTGGCACTGGCTCGTAGGTAAAATGGCTGGAAAATCAGCAGGATTCGGTCCTTAAGGACCATTATTTGCATAGTGCTGGTCTAAATCGTGCGACAGTTTATGGCTAATGGCTCCTTTGCTGCCCAGCAAGAGGCTTGGTAGTTTACCAAGGCACCAGTGCCAAAATGCAGGCCATGATGCATCTGGGGTGAAGTGAGATCACAGAGAGAGAGAGTGACTCCGACTTTGAGAGGCTACCTGGACACCATCGCCGTCATATAGGAAAGGGACAGAGTCTGAAACAGCACACAGCATGAATATAAGATTCGGCAGTAAATGGCAACGCAGCAATTTCACACATGCTGTGGACTGATAGCAAATATGAGAAATGTGATATTACTTTTGTGTGGATTTGTTCCCACGTAAAGCATATTTCAGCTTGGGGATCGCAGGACGTGTGGGGCCCTGTTTACAGCTGCAGTCCCTTAACGGCAATGCCGGTTTTCTCAGGCTAATGGTCGAAACCCTTTTGGGGGGGGGGGGGGGGGGGGCTGCCTCAAAACTCTGGGAAACGGTGCAAGCAGGAACAAATGAGCCCAGGTTCTCCAAATGGGACCCCTGCAAACTCCCTGCACTGCTGCTCTGTATATACTGAAAATGCCGTTTAAATACAAACATATGTTTGCATTGATAGAATGGTGTGCGGATCTCTGTGAGTTAGGACTGTGATCGTAAGGTTGCTGGTTCAAATCCCGTGGTTGACAAAGTGATGTCATCGTTGTTCCCTTGAGCGAGGTCCTTAACCCCAATAGCTCCCGGGACACAATGTGACCCTACTCTCTGATCCTCACTTGCGACAAAAGCCTAAATGAGTAACTGTAAATCGCTTGCCACTCTTCACTACACTGTAACAGCACTTATTGTCTCTCACTCAGCTCATTTTGCGGTGTATGTAGTCTTCAGCACGAATACTACTTCGATTTCTAATTAGTCATGAATTCCATCCCCTCAGTGTCATCAGATGAGATTCTTATGGTCTCAAAAGGGTGGTGTCATTTAAAGGGGAAGAGGGCCCAACCCTTTTAGGGTACCCTAAGAAAAATATCACTAACCTAATCTTCCTTCACAAAATGACAGGCTGATCAGTTAGGGGCGCCCCCTGCTGGCCACTAGGCCCTAGGCAGCCACTTTGTTCACTTGCGCCTTGTGCTGAGAGAGACCCTCACCACTGGTGGTGATACTTACAAAGACGGCCAGCAGAATCAGGTTCCATGGAAAGCACCTCCTGCAGGAGGAGCAGAGCAGCCACACTCACCCTCTCTACCATGACTCACCCGAATCACGAAGCTGAGCTCGACTCCCCCCTCCCCGAGTGACGACTCCACAACACCCACCTTGCCACGGAGCAGAAGGAGAGCGAGATGAAGGTGACACAGAACACGACGCTGAGCGGGAGGAGAATGAATCATCAGAATCAACAGAGCCCAGTTAATCTCCTGCGTGCCGCCATTTGGGCTCTGCTGCAACTGAACTGGGAACTTACTAGGAAGCCCAGTACCAGCCTGGGTTCGCCTGGATGTACGTCTTCACCGGCTCGCTGTCATGGAAAGAGGAGACTAAGGGTCAGAGTGAAAGTCCGGCCTGAGACTGGATGGTACAAATCACCACCTTTCTAAAGTGCTGGGAAACCTCACCTATAGGAGAAAAGGGCGACCACAGCCACAGCGACACAGAGCTGGATCATCAAGATGCAATAAACCTGGAGAGGCAGCAGACAGCACGTTAAAGTGAGGCAGAGGCACACCTGAGGTCTTACACGCAAAGGATGCGAGATGAGGTCTTACACGCAAAGGATGCGAGATGAGGTCTTACACGCAAAGGATGCGAGATGAGGTCTTACACGCAAAGGATGCGAGATGAGGTCTTACACGCAAAGGATGCGAGATGAGGTCTTACACGCAAAGGATGCGAGATGAGGTCTTACACGCAAAGGATGCGAGATGAGGTCTTACACGCAAAGGATGCGAGATGAGGTCTTACACGCAAAGGATGCGAGATGAGGTCTTACACGCAAAGGATGCGAGATGAGGTCTTACACGCAAAGGATGCGAGATGGCTTCCTCCATAGAGATTAATGAGATCGTTTTTCTAACACGTCTCTAAGTGGTACCTTACGAATGAAGATCCGTCGGATGTTTTTGTCCTGCCAGGTAAACTCCGTGAGCATCTCTCCACCGCCCTGGTAGCTGTGACACAGGCTGGGGCCTGGCGACCGAAATGACACAGTGCACTGAGTCTCAAAGTCATGAATTAACCCCAACCAGGATGTCACATTTATTGTCATTCTGGAAACGTTTGAATCTAGACGAATGTGAAAAGGAAATGTAAGCAATAAAGATGTAAGACAAAGAGGAGCCCATTATGAAAGATGAGTGTAAATGAAACCTTATTCACAGGCACTGACTTAAGCCCATTCAGCTAAACCAACAACTTCATGATGTATGACTACCACGACAACCTGCAGTTGCCTCTTCGTAGCTGGGAGGGCAAACTGGAGGCGTCCCGTCTCCTTGGGGGCCACTGAGTGTCTTGTCTGCCACAAAGACCTAGAGATGCAACAGATATCCCATGAGTCACCGGAGCTGGTGGTTACTGCTTATTTCATCTACTGCACATATGAAACTCTCAGGTGTTTTTCTTTTCTCCCACAAAAGACCCCCACGGTGAGACCCCCACAGTGAGACCCCCACAGTGAGACCCCCACGGTGAGACCCCCACAGCGTGACAGTATAACTTCATTCCGCTTTACACTTTGTTTGTTCCTGATTTCCTTACAGTCTGTGGTATTTAATTGTGCATCGTGTTCCTGTGAAGTTTAAACACAGTCGGTTTTCCTTATTTTGTAAGAAAAAGAAGAAAAACATTATAGAAAGGTTTCTAATTAACTTATTATTATTGTACACATTCGCAAACTTCAGAGCCTCCAGACAGACCACAATGAGCTAATGATCGTCCATAAAAACCATGACTGTAGAAGCTAAAAGTAACTGGAGAGCCTCCTCACTCAGAATGTTCTCTCAATGTCCACTTTCCACTGCACAACAAACTGTGCACATGAATATCTATTTCTTTATAAATTAATTTTTATATTCAGTGAATTCATAATTTTTTTTTACATTTTTACAGATCACACTCTGCGTCAAATTGAATATTTTTTTAACTGTCAGCTGCCAAAAATTTTGAGAATGACACAAGTATTGGTTTTCACAAAATCTGCTGCCTCAGTTTTTATGATGGCAATCTGCATAAACTCCAGAATGTTATCAAGAGTGATCAGGTGAATTGCAGTTAACTGTAAACACCAAGGTTCTAGGTAAACTCACAATCTGAAAGATGCATTAATCTGCCCAATCTCTTGATGTTTCAGATGCAGACTAAAACTTAGTCCTTTTGGTAATTTATTTCATACTCAAAAATTCCCGAACTCCTGGCATCAGAATCAAAGGACTTTTATTATCCAAAATGAAACTACTGCAGCACAACACATCAGCAGTTTATGCTGGTCTGTATTGGTATGACTGCTGAAATATAGTTTCACATGACTGTAATGATTTCATATTTCACTGGGTGATACTGTCAAACAAACAAACAAAAAACATTTATATGAACATTAAATAAGGATGAAATTTTCTATTTGCCTCATAGCTCCACTTCATCAGTATTAGTTTGTGTGGAACTACGGATCCCGGTGTGAGGACCGATATAAAAAAAAATCGATCTTTCAATCTGAATGTTTTGTGGTGAAAATAGATTTTAACGTTAAAATATTTATTTTCCTACCTAATAATTTAAATGTTTATATTATTATGGGGAGCAGGCAGGCCCGGGCGGGGGGCAAGTACGTTTTCCCGGGCCTCGACTGGTGGGGGCGCCCCTTCCATTCTGTAGAATGTACCAAGGGGGCCCAAGGTGACGTTTTGTCATGGGGGCAGAATTCCTTGCTACACCCCTGGAAGCAGTATAATAACTACCAGGCATTGCTGGGTGGGGGCACTCTCATGGGCTAAGACACTACTGGCCTGGTAATGGATCGATTGATCCGCCTGCACATAATGTAATGAGATCGTTATAGACTCAAACAGGTGGACAGCTATATCGGTATCGGTACCATGTCACCCACCTTGGTACTGGATCGAATCGGACCGAAAAGGAAATCAGTGGTGAGGTAACACTTAGGTAGCGCTATAAGTATTTGGACGGGACTGTTGCAATAGCTTTTGGTATTAAAGCTTCTTTGTCCTCTCATATGATTGCAATAAAAATAGTGCTATAAGAAGTGCGTTTTGATGATCGTCACCACCCCACGATGGCATACCCTGAAAATAAAGAGCCTTACCTTCCCCTGCGTCATGACTGTCTGCAGAGTCTAACGTTCACTGTCCAAAATATTTATCTCCTCAAGACTGAGGCAATTTTCTTCTTCTCCTTTCTGCTTATTTGTTTTGCTTGGTACTAAATTACACAGGCGCTACTTTACGGCCAATCAGCTATGGAAAAATAACTAGTTTAGACTCAGCCCGGATCAAACAAACGCTTTATACTGTACCAGCAGGTTGTTCCTACATATCCTCCATCACTCCCCCCGCTTCCCAGAAATGGTACTACTACTAACATCCCGGTTCGACGGCATAAATGGAAGGTACCACTTCGACTGAAAAACGGTGACGCCGCTTTCCTGTTTGCGGTTGTGCCAGG
This sequence comes from Brienomyrus brachyistius, assembly GCF_023856365.1. Lineage (NCBI taxonomy): Eukaryota > Metazoa > Chordata > Actinopteri > Osteoglossiformes > Mormyridae > Brienomyrus > Brienomyrus brachyistius. Next base: position 53,396 of record NW_026042325.1, on the reverse strand, counting down.
TGATGTTGTTATAGCGAAGCACTGCAGTGATGTTGTGGAAGGAGCGGGAATGCATCTCTTATATAACCAAGCATGTCATATAACCAAGTAAGCAGGGAAGCTTTTGAAAAATATTGAATGAACCTGACACCCAGCTCAGTTTTTAATGTCCGCGTTTTAATCGAATTCTCTAAGGTGAATCTGTCCGTTTCGATTTTTTGCGCATTTCACATATAAACATGAACGCTCTGTAAGGATCATGTGAAATCACTCTGGAAAAAATAAGAACATGACGACACACTGCAACGATGAAACATTTAATGTTACTAAATTCAAAGATAAAAGTTCATAAGTAGCCTATAATGATATACCATTAGGCTAAGGCTAATATACGCATTGAAGCATTAACGACATGAGGTAAGATAAATATTAAAATATGAAATGATCAGATATAGCCTACATCTTGTCCTGCAGTTCAATTTCCCTGCATCTTCTTTTAGAAACACAAACATTGTCGAGTGACACCGGCCAAAGCAAAACTGCAGTGTGTCTCGTTCGAGTGAAGCGATAAATGAGTCTCTTAAATATCAAATACGCGCTCTCTATTCAGAAAAGTACTGCTACGAAGTGTAAGACCCCTGCACAAGTACCACAAGTCACAGTCACCAAAGTTACAGTTTATAGCTAACCTTAAGGGGATGTATGGGAGAAGATAAAATAGGCATTCCGTATTAATGTAATTTTAATTAACGGAATCATTTCACATAGCATACATCCACTTACAAGAAGTATGGATTGCTTGTTTGGGATCTCAGTTTGCAGTAGTGAGTTCATCTGACTATCTATCTGTCACGATCACACGGGGAGCGGGCGATCGTCGGGCAGGCGAGCGAACAGGAATACGCAGGCAGGCAGATAATGGGGTAAAACTGGGGGTTTATTACGGATAACGGGAAACAGCTCACGCGCACGAACATCAATGACAGACCACGAAAACAGGGGAGACCAGGACTTAAATACACAAGACTGATTGAAAGCAAACGGACACAGCTGGGTACGATCCGGGAAACACACGTGGGTAAGCAGGGGGCGTGGCACACAGGAGGAGCGGACGAGCCGGGCATGACATCTATCTATCTATCTATCTATCTATCTATCTATCTATCTATCTATCTATATATATATATATATATATATATATATATATATATATATATATATATATATTCTTAAGAATATTGTAGAAACCGGATTACTACAAGGAAAGGAGATTTGCCAACTTTGGTCATCTGACTGGCATAGAATTTTCAATTCCAGACAAGTCTGCACACCCCTTTATATGTATGTAGAGTTCAATTACCTTGTTAATAGTCTTTTTAAGGTTTGCAAACTACCACAGCCCTTTATATGTAGCTATTAGATTTATAATGGAATAATACAGATTTGCCATACAATTTCTTGTGTGAGCATCATGGCGCAGCGAGGAATAGTGTTGGGATCAAACAAACAAAGAAAGGGACTTAAAAAAAAGGGAAACTAAAAAAAACAACCTGACCACAAGGGATCAGAACAGGGAAGCAGGTATTGAGGAAAAACTGCAGACATGCACAGGGGTTAACATTATGACATCAATGACAGGACTGGGGAGCACAGCACTGGGCAGCACTTTCATATAGGACTGACGAGGGAGCAGACAAGAGGCAACTGAATTGATCCACATGAGGGTTGAACGAGATTTAACACAAACCAAGGGAACAAGCGCGATTAAAGTCACGCTAGGGGGAGAACGAGAGGGGCAGGAAGGCAGGACATGACAGTGAGAGTCTGAAAGCGTGAACGACACGCCAAATGCGTGAGAGCTGGCAGCAGTGGGAAACTCGCTTGGAAACGTGGTGACGTCGTTGAAGTAGACTGGAGTGAAATTGCAGATCTGGAGCTCCGACAAGGCAACACCGCTCCACAGTCCTCTCAGCGATTCTCAGTCATTAAAAAACAACCCTTGTCCCAACCTGTGACTGACACCTACACAACAATGTTTTAAGTGTGTGTAAGCCGAGCTGCTGACAATACACAGTCATAAAATGTATTAAGTTCCAACTTTGGGTCAGATCAAGTCAGAGGGGTGGAAACAGACAGCTCTTTCCTTTTATATTCAGTACTAATGAGTTTTGAAGAGACAATTTCACCATCAGAATAAGTAGTTAATTTTCATCAGAGTTGCAAATGAGTCTTGGAAACAAAAACAAAACCAAGGGTCATTCTGAAGTACACCATAGGAATTTAAAATATTGTATTACTTGAAATCGTGTTGTTCAGGAAACAGATAATATTTCTGCTGTTCTGCAAAGTAGCGAAGCTCCCAGACGGGTGATAGTAATGCGGAAAGCCTACAGGCGCCCTCTAGCGGGACAGATATGCGGCTACCGAGAATGGTATTTCTCAGTTCTCGAACCTGAGACCTTTGTGATCCCAACCCGAAAACAAACAAACAAAAAAAAATAACACAATAAGCTGTATAAGTTGTTAAGTTGTGCTTATATAAAAAATAGTGTGAAATGGAATAATTAACATATCGTTCTGTGGTGGAGTTTGAGATTCTATCCTCTTTCTTCAAATTGATTCTCACCTATTTATTGCTAATTGGCTTTATCAGGTCCTGGTATGCAAACTCCATTTTTTGTAAATGAAAATTCCTAAATTTAATTTCATTTGAGATTCACTTGGTCGAAAACACACCTTAAATGATCATACACTATATAAACAAAAGTATTGGGATATGCCTCATTGAATTCAGATGTTTCATTCAGACCTATTGTCACAGGTACCTACAATCAAGCCCCCAGTCATGCAGTCAGGTTTACGAACATTCATGAAAGAATGGGTCATTCTGAAGGGCTCCATGAATTCAAGCGTGGTAGGATACCACCTTCGCAATAAGTACGTTTGTGAATTTTTTTCCCTGCTAAATTTCCACTGTGAACTGTAAGTGGCATTATTGCAAAGTGGAAACATTTAGGAAAACAAATTCACCTATGAAATGGCAGGACCAGGTATAGTAAGGGAGCGGCGTCACCGAGCGATGAGACACATAAAAGTTATTAACGTTCTGTTGACTCAGTAGCTGCATAGTTCCCAACTTCCTCAGGCATTAACTCCAGCACAAAAATTGTGCACTGGGAGCTTCATGCAATGGGCTTCCATGGCCGAGCAGCCGCATGCAAGCCTCACATCACCAAGCACGATGCCAAGCGTAAGATAGTGTGATGTAAAGCCACTGAACCCTGAAGCAGTGGAAACGTGTTCTGTGGAGTGACGAATCACACTTCTCTGACTGGCAGTCTGATGGACGAGTCTGGGTTTGGCAGATGCCAGGAGAACGTTACCTGCCTGACTGCATTGTGCCAACTGTAAAAATTGGGTTTAGGAGGGATGGTATGGGTATGGGGTAGTTTTTTGGGGGTTGGGCTTGAAGAGAACGCTTAATGCTTCAGCATATCAAGACATTTTGAACAATTTTATACTTCTAACTTTTCTGTTCCCGCATGACCGTGCCCCAGTGCACAAAGCAAGGTCCATAAAGACATGGCTGGGTGGGTTTGATGTGAAAGAGCTTAAGTGGCCTGCACAGAGCCCAGACCTCAACCCCGTCAAACACCTTTGTGAAGAACGAGAACGGAGATTGTGAGCCAGGCCTTCATGTCCAACATCAGTGTTTGGTGGTGTCCCAATACTTTTGTCCATATGGTGTACTTAATCACAAACATGCAAAGGTCCTTTCTATCTAGCTACCCTGATAGGTGGTCTGTTTTGCAAAGTTAATGTTTATGTGATATGAAAACCTGATCTTATACAGGACAGTGACTGTAGGATTTTGACTGGAATGCTGTCACATGACATACAGTAAGCAAAGATGCTTGCAGCTTCACACTGGCTGCTGTCCTGGACATGCGCATTACTGCAGCCACAATATTGCATTCAGAGATAAGCATCCCGCAGCTCCTGTCGTGGGGAGTTTCATGCTCCGTTTCATTTCAAGGCTTTTTTCAAGTGCAAATGAGGACATTCTTCAGGCGGGAAAGAGTGGGAGCGCTTTCAGAATCTGGATCTCGACAGATGTTTCTGCCTTGATACAGTATATGGTGAGTATGGGGAAATACACGCTCTTTGGCCTCAGAAGTCCATCCAATACTCATCACTTCTGAACTCGATTACTGTATTACATAAACATCGGTCATTAGATAATTTATAACTCAAATAAAACTTTTATGCTGAATATTACTTTTGGAAACATGATATTTCTGTTCTTGTAAAAAGAAACAAGATTTATTTTTTGAAGGGGAGAATTCTAACTTCATGCCAATATTAATGCGGAATTTACTGTATTTTTTACATTCTTTTCTCTTGGGTTTAAGAACAGAACTTGAACAGCCTTTGTGTGAAAACCTCTTTGCGAATATGTTTTATGCTGAAGAATTTACATCCACATCCCAGCTGGCAAGTGTGCAGGTACACTGATCAGCCTGAGCCCCTCTGTGAGTTTCTACTGCCCTGTGAGGAGATGGGAAGAGAGACAGTGTGGATAACGAGGCCACTGGCACATCCAGCTGGAGCATGTGGACAAAAAGCAAGACACTGGCTGTACTGGTGATTCTGTGTGTCACCGGGGAACGGTGTGAGTCATTAACTTCCTCTAAGTCATGCAGTGAGGAAGTGGAACTTTTAAAACGGCAGACTCAGCATTTGAGCTGCACAGTGTTGTCCCATTTTACATTTTAATTTTAAAAATAGCAGTGGGCTTGAATTGGAGCCAGGTTTAATGCCACGCAAGAATGGCAATGCTAGAAGTCAAACCCATTATATATGTCCAGTTTGTTTCCTCCCCCAGCTGTGCAGGATCAGAGGTGGATGTGAGGGGGGCAGGGTTGTAGAAATATGGACACAACCCAGAAAAAAAGACTAAACAGGCCACAACTATGATGACTGTGACTGACAATTAACCAAACGAAGGGACGTTTGTGTTTTGAAAAACATATTCACTTAAGATGACGGAGCAAATTATTTTATTACTGATGTTTGCATTTAAACTGAGCATTTAAATGCTGTTTGTTTCATGGGTCTATTTTTATTATAATAATTAGCTAAAATATATATTTTGCGGGCCCCGCGATCCAGTAGGATAAGCGGTTTGGAAAATGGATGGATGGATATATTTTGCGGGTAGCCGTAATAGTCGAATTACCGTACCATTCTTCTGAAATATAATAATAAGCAGGGAAATGTATCTTCCATATGCATATGCTGGTCGGAAGTGCAAAGGGGCTGGGTGTCAGCGCACCATTGGTCACACATACACTCGCGCACAATTATTCACTATCGGCGATTTAGAGATGCCAGCTAACCTATCTACAGCTCTTTGGACGGTGAACAGAAAAACTGGCCCATATTGATGTTACAGGGCATTAACCGTAGTGCTGAATCACTACTTTTTATAAATCAGCCATATTTTGTTAAGGCAGAATAATTACGCCGGTAGGTTGATAATTATATTGCAAACAGCATATATATTTGCTGAACAATTAACATCTTTTCGATTGTACCGACACTCATTAGAAGATAGAACTTTAACGACCTCTTTTACAGGAATGAAGTTTGGATATTTAAACGAGCTCGATCCTCATGACTATATAAACAAGAAATTTAGTGAGACAGGACACATTCTAAGTCAGCAATATTACGTACTTATTATTACACAAAATTAATAGTCGGTGTGTACTTTCATGTTTTCAAGTCTATTGTTTCACAACTGTCAACATACAGTACAAAATGTGTTTCCTTTCTTACTTGCGCCGATGAGCCCGCAAAATATCCATCCAGCGGGGTCTATTCTGTTCTTTAACATGAATCCGTATGTAACCACAGAGCGATGCTGATGTAGAAATATAACACCAACGGTTTAAAATTGACTAAACAGTTAATGCACAAGGCATGATGAGACCATTATCCTCTTAATCCAAAATTAAGATACACCACGCTAATCATTGGCTAGCTTTGTTGAGCGAAAAGCTATTCAAATTCATTCAATCAAAATTTAATTAAATATTCTGAAATAATTTTCGATCATAACTAGGATCAATTCATTTATGGCTGGATTTATAGCCTGAGGCGGGGCCGACTCTGGGTGTTTATTGAGATTTTTTTCACTCGCTCTTTTGCGCCCTTTAATCAAATGACGCCCTAGACGCCTATGGGGCGGGCCGCCTCTGGCCGTAGTGATCATTTGAATAAGAAAATGTGACGCTTTACATTTTCCTTACTGTAGATGGCGCCCTTTAAGCGTTTTTTCACAGGAATAGAATTGGTCATGGCCGAAAGAGCCCTCGAATATGGTAGAACACGCAGCCCCGCTGCATGTCGGATTTCAATGTCCCACGTCTGCTCATCATGCTGAGATTAACTGGAGTTACTAAAGTGTCCGTAGCTGTGCACGTGTGAGTAAATGGTGTGTGAATGTGCCCTGTGATGGGTTGGTGCCCCGTGTTTTCTTGTTCCCTACCTTCCGCCCGTAGCCTGCGGGATAGACAGCGGACCCCCGCGTCCCTGAATAGGGCAAGCGGTTACAGGAAATGTATGGATGGATGGACGTCTGCTTGTGCGTGGAATAGGCCTACTTCCCATGTGCCTTTCACAAAATCACATCCTATTTATTTAAACAGTGAAATGCAAGTAATGTGCCTGATTAACGACTGCTTGATTTGGAAAAAACAGGTATATTTTGAAGTTGTCAAGATCCATATGCATTTAGTTGGTAAACCTAAGTGAGCCTTCAGTCTTTCATACAGAGGAGTAAAAACTCTTTAACTGTTTCCGTAAGATAAGCGGACAGATATACGCACATAATCAAAGAAATGCCGTCAATGCGTCTTTGCCTTGGGGTTTTCCCACGTGTTGTGCTGGTATAACAAGGACACAAGCAGAGGCGCTGCTCTTTTGAGTATTTCCTTACAAACGCTCTGGGTGGGACTCCTACTCTATTGGCTCAACCTGTTCAAGTCAACGCATCGTGGTCGATCGGGTTTCTCTGAAATCTTATATGCAGACTCGTTAACGGTTTTAAGAAACAGACCTCTTTATGGATCAAGTGAAATAACATCAATACGTCACGCAAATGGCCCTCTCTGCTCGTAGCTACCTTCTTCGATATACACTTCAGAAAACAGATCCTGAACTTTTCCATCGCTTTTGTGCTTTTTAAAGGCGTTTCTTAAATACGAAGCATGGTTGCCCCAGCGAATGCCTGCCCCACTTTTCTGCAGTAACACATAATACGTTAGCTCTCTTTTGTTCAACATAGACACTGCGCTCCTCCAGAGACAGAGTCCAAGGTCCTACGAGAGAAGAAATACTTATGCAATCTGTGACTGGGTCAGCCTGCATAAACAAAAAGCTGAAAATCGCAAGACTAAATACCCAGGGATCTACTGTGCACAGTGTATGCAACATTTCATTATTTTCTCACTCAGGAAATTTAAAGCGACCTACACTGTACTCTGATGAAAACTCAAAGTTTGATATTTAAAATGCATTCTGAAGATTCCTAGTTTGACACACAGTCAGTGACAAAAATGCACCCAGAGGGAGTGGTGGAAATGAAATGAATCCGCACGTGGTGAAAGGGCATGTGACTGTATGGCAATGATTATAATATCAGATTAAATGGATGACAGAGTTGGCAGCATGGGCGCACTGCTGGTCCCATGTCCGTAGGGTGTGCCCCCCGGGACTGGATACATGCGGCCATATGGTATGGAAGGGAGTCGTACAGCCGTTGTGTCCTCTCCTGAGGGCAGTCGGCCCACAGTTGTTGTAACTGGCACTCGACATCCTGCAGATTGGCACTGGGTCTGAGCTGATCCCACACATGTTGGATTAGGGAAAGATCGGGGGACCTGGCTGGCCACCAGAGGACCTCGACATGACACAGGCAGTCCGTAGACACGTGCTGTGTGTGGATGGGTGTTGTCTTGTGCTGTCTCAGGTCACACCCTATGGCTCACCACACCATGATGTCATACCCCATGGCTTCCAACACCATGATGTCATACCCTATGGCTCACCACAACATGATGTCATACCCCATGGCTCCTATCACCATGATGTCATACCCTATGGCTCACCACACCATGATGTCATACCCTATGGCTCACCACACCATGATGTCATACCCTATGGCTCACCACACTATGATGTCTTACCCTATGGCTCCCCACACCATGATGTCATACCCTATGGCTCCCCACACCATGATGTCATACCCTATGGCTCACCACACCATGATATCATACCCTATGGCTCCCCACACCATGATGCCATACCCTATGGCTCACCACACCATGATGTCATACCCTATGGCTCACCACACCATGATGTCATACCCTATGGCTCACCACACTATGATGTCTTACCCTATGGCTCCCCACACCATGATGTCATACCCTATGGCTCCCCACACCATGATGTCATACCCTATGGCTCCCCACACCATGATGTCATACCCTATGGCTCACCACACCATGATATCATATCCTATGGCTCCCCAAACCATGATGTCATACCCCATGACTCCCCACACCATGATGCCAGGAGCAACACTGGTGTGTCTCTCCACAACATTGGCATGATCAGTCCTTTCCCCTTGCCGCCTCCATACACGTACACAAACGGTCATCTGTGATAATGCAGAACCAAGGTTCATCTCAGAACATGGTGCAATGCCACTCATCATCAGTTCATGCCTCCCAGTTTCAGCATCACTCCAATGGCAGCCATCTCTGCGCTGGTGTTAACAGCCTACACATGGGATGGTGAACACGTAGTCTGGTAGATGCCAGACATCGGGACACGGTGTCAGATGACACAGGGAGTCCAATACCTTTGTCGGGGTGTCAGGCGTAGATGTCATAGGGTTCTGTCATGCTTGCCGCACAATATGACGATCCTCCCTTGGTGTGGTCTGTCTTGGGCGACCGGAACCTTCACGACGTGTGTGGGTGGGTGGGTGGGTGCGTGCCCATTGGTTCCAACATCGAGGAACAGACATCTGCATGCCGGGCAATTGCGTCATACAAGCATGTGGCCTCATGCAGACCCCCAATGCGACCCCTATCAAACATGAAGTGCTGGTAATGCTGTCTAATGCGTCTATGAGGAATCCTCTGTGTCTGGTGACTAGATGCACCAGCTCCTTGGAAGTCGAATTGTTCACATGCCCATCGCTGGTCTGCACATGTACCACATGACATCCAAATCGCACCATTCGCTCTGGGTGCTTAACGTTTTTTGTCACTTAGGATCTGAGATGATGATCTTTAAGATCTCTGTGTAATTCAGTAAAATATTAATTCATATAATGATGAAAACTATATTACAGAAACTTAGTGGACAGCTCTGGGACTTCATACATCCAGGGCTGGGATCCCTAATCCGGCTCTGTGGCTTTGGCAACTGGTTTATAAACTGGTGTATTTAATTTTTTCCAATTGGGCCGCATAGGGGTGAGAGTGGGATTCGCATAAGCACACCTTCACTGACGCCCACCAACTAAATGTGCACGACAAGTCAAATCTAACTGCCATCCTAAAGCAGGTGCAAACTGCATCCAGCATTTATGTAGACAGCCTTTCTTTTGGTGAAAATTTGCAGTACAAAGAGTTCTACTAGGGGGGTGGGGGGAAACACTGAATACCCTGTTAAGTAAAAACGTCAAATATCCTAAGAAAGTAGTGCAGTGTACAAGACACTATGCAATCTATATGGCACTATGCACACACACACACACATATACACACATACATATACACACACAGACACACACACATATACACACACACAGACACACACACACAGTTGTGTAACCATATGTTTATGGGGACCGCTCATTCATTTCTGTGGGGAAAATGCTAATGCTAACTATGACAACCTTAACGTCAACCCAGCCCTAAAAATAAGTAACCAAGCAAAATACAAGAGCTTTTGCATTTTTAGTTTTTTCATTGCAGTCACAGTTTTTTGTAAAATAGAGTTTTCCCTTGGGCTGGCCCCCCATCCTGGGTTGTTCCCTGCCTGGTGCCCATTGCTTCCGGGATAGGCTCCGGACCCCCCGCGACCCAGTAGGATAAGCGGTTTGGAAAATGGATGGATGGATGGAGTTTTCCCTTATGGGTCCTCATAAGGTAAAAAAATGGGTTTTCATCAAGTTGTGGGAACATTTGGTCCCCACAGGGTAAGATATACCTGGACACACACAGACACACACACATCTGCATATACATTATGGCTAACTGAATATATTGAATGCATATCGAGTGAACATGTATATGTACGATATAGTCTATAGTTGGTCTATAATTCATTGTGATTTTGAGGAGTGTGGAAATTATAGAATATGTCTGTACGCCCACAATGGACTTACATCCCATACAAGTTAATGTTCTTGTGCCCTCTGCTGCAGCAAACCCCCCACCCCACCCCCGGTCCTGAACTGAATGAGAGTTTGAAAGATGGATGGATGGATGGATGGATGTACATTAGAAATTGAATATGGAACCCTAGAGAAGAAACCATTTTTAATTAAGCACATCTGATTTGAACATTTGAATAAAAATCTTAGAAGTGATGGATTATATTCCAGCTGTACATATCGGCCTACAAATGCCTGACAAACATGGCAGACCTCCCTGGGTTTGACAAGTAAAGCACATGGCTGCATATCCATCAGGCGAAAGTGCTTTCTAATCAGTCTCTGTGTGATTGTCAGCAGTATTCAATTCCGCTTGTTTTTCATCTGGTTGCTTTTAAACATTTTAACGAAGAATCCTGCTCGTTTTCAGCGTTTCTCACGTGCTACACTTTCATGTGTACTTTACCACGCTCTGAACACAGGCACGTGCGACCTTTTCCGCGATTCCCGAATCACGTGACGCGAGCGGGCGGATTATAAATACCCGCCAGTAAGGCTTGGTTGCTAAGATACAGCGCCACTCTGCTTAAAAAGAATTAATTATAGTGTATGTTAAACGGAAGGACGAGTCGAGTCACAAAATGAAACAGACATGAAACACTGTATAATATCATTCTTACATTGTATCTATGGAAGAAGATAAAGCAGGAACAATTTACAAAATATACAAGAGGTTAGCGGTCAACCAACAGTTGTCATAGATGTCATGATACACATTTTAAACAAAATAATAAAGTTGGATTCATTATCTAGGTCCCATAAGTGCCATTGACAAGTTTGTGTGACAGATTCCTAAGTTTAGGTCCCAGAGGTGCCTGTAAAACCCAGATCAGCTGGACACTGCCGAGCTAATCAGCGAGGTCATCGCTGCAACCAGGCGTGGGACACATACTGTCCTAGAATGTCCTTTCCTTGTCCCATCCTCTCATTTCCAAACAGATTGTCAGCCCCCCCCCCCAACAAAAAAGAAACCTTTAATAATTCCCTTGCTTATGATCTGACACAGCAACTGCACCCCTCCGAACATGGCTGCCAGCTGTAGTGCAGTTTTTACAAGAACAGAAAGCATCTGTGAGCCCCACATGCTAACAAGGGGGAAAACACCCCGATTAAACACGTAATTAAAGAGGAGGAATTACAGGGCAGGGCTATGCTGATCTTCTGCCTCGCTGCCGAAGGAGAATCATAGAAAAAAACAACCGCGTCACGTTTGACACCTGAGCCCAAAGGCAAAAATCACTTGCTGATCATGTGTCTCTTCTGTATCCTACGCAGTTTAGAGAACTACAGTCATTAAATGCAGTACATGTGCAACTTGCTAAAGGTTACCGTCCTATAGTTACCTACTCTACTCTTTTATTCCAATATAGGTCTTTATTAATGAATGGGAAGAGCAATTTCCCACTTTGGGTAACATGTATAGGTTAATTTTCATTTATATATGTTCCCTTATCTCTGCACATGTGTTTCGGTGTACACCTGCTCCCCGGGTACACCTGCTCCCCGGGTACACCTGCTCCCCGGGTGACCAGTTCATTCTCCCCTTTTCCCAGCACCAGGCACATAACAAACGGAGACGAGGAAAAAAGTGGATATAAGAAGTAAACAAGCATGCGGCATTTTGGTCTGAAAACAGGCAGGTGGAATTTAAGGGGGTGGGGGTCCAAATTCTAGAAACTCGCCTGTCCAGTCAGATCACTCCGCAGGGAAGCAGAGTTTATGCGCCTTATATAGGAGGACATGATGGTGCCTGTATGAAGGCAATTACAGAGTTTCCCCGTCCAGAATAGGAATGATGAGAGCTGCGTCCATCACGGAGAACGACGGCCAAATGAACGATGGAGTGCTTCTTGACGTGCCCCATGGAAATGTAAAAATCAGCCGGTGACATGGAAGGGGGGCGGGGCTTGGACCAGTCCTGGCAGACCGTCGGTTCATGGGTCGATGCGGAAGGCCAGCAGCTTATCGGAGTGCATGGCATTGAGGGTGCGCAGGTCCGGAAGGCGAAGCAGCAGCTTCGGGAACAGGGTGCTGTCCTCGGGCCGGCGCCGGGTGATGAGCGAGCGCAGGGCCCGGATCAGGCACTCCTGCAGCTGCTCCACGGCTCCCGTGTTCACGAGCCCCGAGGGATCTGCAGAAACAGGTCCCAGGTCAGACCTCATGAGAGTCTACGCTGGTAATCATGCTGCTAGTGCACATCACACAGTTTGCTGGGAGTTTTGGTTCACTTCACTTTTTACGTTATAACACTCCCTACTCAACACCATGACCCAATAGTAAAGCACACATTTACCAGCATCAATAAAGGCGACGTATCTCATGGTTACTGCCTGTCATGAATTGAGTGAGCCCTCCTGTCTGTCCTTCAACTTTAAACGTAGCAGTTTGCTCTTATAATGTTTTGTGATGCCCTCATGAGTGGTGTGAACACAAGCAAAAACAGGTCATTGTTAGGTTCACTAATCCAGACATGGGCAATGTGTAGAAGACTGTCACACTTAAAGCTGAAAGACAGACAAGAGGGCCCCCATTAAATTATGACAGCTAGTATGACTGGTCATGTGACCTCTTTCTATGAGATTTAGTTGATATTTTCTTGTGCTTAGAATCTGCACAGATCATCTGTGCATTTTTACGGTTGTTAGGAACCATGAGGAACTGTAGGGCGGCGTCCCCCACCTGCAGAAACCAGCACCACGGCCATGAAGAGCGCCATCTCATCAGCCTCCAGTCCAAGTGCTCCCACTTTCTCGCTGAAGTCAAACATGGCGTCCAGCAGGGAGCCCATGCCCATAGCCCTTAGGGCTGTCAGGGGGTATGTCTGCCCATTCAGGAAGGTCACTGTCCGTTCCTTGGGGTTGAACAATGAGCAGAACCTCACCATCAGGACCTATGGGAAGCCAGAAGACCAAGAGCATAGGTTTAGTTACGTGAGGTGGCTCTCAATGTTTCGACCGGTGGAAATTCCTCAAGGAAGGAGGACACTGGTACCTGGAAAGTCCCAGCCTTGAGAAGCATGACCTGATCATGTTGACTGAGTCCCTGGAAACCCGGGATGCTCTTGGCAAACTCCACCACCTCACGCACGGCGGGTGTGAAGCACTGGGAGAAGGACTCCCACACCTGTTGGCTGGTGAGCACACCCGGGGAGATGGGGCAGGCATTGAGGGGGCAGGCCTGCAGGGGAAGAAGCCCGATCAGTAAGGGGGTGCAGGGGTGTGAAAAAGACAAGACGTCTACCTCCTGACGTCTACCTCCTGACGTCTACCTCCTGACGTCTACCTCCTGACGTCTACCTCCTGATGTAACTCACCAGAACTTTGGTGCCTCCTCCTGGTCTCCAGGGACATTGACTCTGGGATTGCGACTCGCCATCTGAGTACTCGTTGTAATTGCCCGGGTAGCCTTTTGGTTGGCCGTGATTTTCAGTGGCTGAAGACTGGTAGCCTTGAGAGGCATTGTCAACAAAGGCAAACGAGGGGTTAATGTCCCGTGGGCCTACAGGACAGTGCGGGATGGTGTGGGCTTGGAACCCAGCAGAGGTGTAAGAGTGGTATCCCTGCGTTTGGTAGGTTTGGGGCCGGGGTTCGCCGCAGCCAGGATCCGGAGACGACACGTTCTGAAATGACGGCGGACTGTTGTTCTTGTTCATGTTGCCTCTCCTGCCCAGGCCATCTTGCCTGTTCACGAAGATGTTGCGATACGCTCGCGATATGGCCCCAATGGCATCCTCCGATTGGCTGTTTCCAGAGCTGGGTGGGGTCTCAGGCGGCGGGGATGAATCAATATCCATGGATGTGGATTCGTTCAGGCTGTTCATGTAGCTCTGCATCTCGTCCAGGAGCCTCTGCTTCTCCCGCTTAGGGATTCGGCCGAAGCGCACAGCTGAGGGGAAGACGACAAGGAAAACATCAGGACAGGGCGGATGTCACGGTCAACGACCATGGTGATGCTACCTCTCCGTCTTCATTACTACCAATCAAACGGGGCACAGTGTTCATTTCATTTATCGTTAATTGGAAAGCATCCATATGTAGGCAGCGTAGGTGTCTCCGTAACACCTTCAAATCACTGCATACCAGGGAGTGTTTTCTAACTACCCCTCCTTCCCAGGTCCCCCCCCCCACCCTGCTCCAAGAATAACTGTCAACTGACAAGCCTATTATTAGCTCCCTGCCATTGTATACTCGGGCACCTCCCGCTCCTTCAAGCTCTCCCTATTTCACCGAGAAAGTGGGTCAGTGGGCCGGCACAAAGGTGATGGGATTGGCGCCGTAACCGAGTGGCAGTTCAGGGCAGAGGGAGGGAGTGAGGGAATGAGGGGCGAGAAGGGAGACCGAGCGAAGGGGGAGATAAAATGACAAAGGGGGAGGAGAGGAACTGGGGGCAGACACACGGGAAATATCACTGGAGGGGTGAACTGTGACCCACGGAGATCAGAGTTACAGCTCAAGTATCAGTATGAAAAGTAATAACGGCAATTATACAAAAAGGGGATAGAGACGGGGCACTGGGTACATGGCTGGAGATCTCTAAATCATCTCATTCATCTATGGTAGCAAACTGCTCAGGCCTGTGCCTGGTCTATCTGCGGCTTAAACAGAAACGAGGCAAAGGGAAACTAGTTAGTTTTCACATGGCAACACCTAGGCAGAGTTTGAAGCTAGCAAGACTGGAAAGGGATACAAATGGATTTCCAGTGACTTGGACCTGCAGTAGTCCATCATCAGGCAGTTTAGCAAAGGTAGAGATTCAGCATGTTGCTAGTCTCCCTAGGAATGGGCTTCCTACAGAGATCACTGCAGGGTGCGTCTGGGGGAATCGCAAAGGAGGTAACGCTTCAGGAGTGGCGGGCATCTCTTTGATTTGATAAAGTCTGAAGAAGAATGGTGTTCAGGGGAAGGTACAATGAAAGGAAAAAAACATCTCAAAACCATCTGGATGTTCCACAGCACTGCTGGAAAAAAATCTCTGGACATACAAAAAACAAGATTTTGGTAACTATATACAGCAATCTCTATTCACCCATCTTCTAAACACTGTGGTCCTAGTCATCTGGAGCATATACACAGAATAGGGCTGGTGTACGCCATGAATGGAATACCACACCACCGCAGGTTACATACACACAAACACTGGGCAACTTAAAGACACCATTTAGACCAACTGCATGTCTTGAGACTGCAGAAATAAGCTAGAGTAGCCAAAGGAACGCTCATGGTAGTTTTACTTGTACAAAAACCAGCCAATCAGATGTGTTGGCCCCGCCTCCTCTACAATCTGATTGCATATCTCTCTGAACCAATCATTTTTCATTCTGCCCTCAGAACATTTTTGTGTAAGTTAAACTCCAACGATCCACCCGCTCATCGTACACGATATGTTTGAAAACAAAATACATGCCAATGCAAAACCTCATCCCATCTGTGATGCATGGTGGAGCATAATGGTCTGGAGCTACTGCCTCTGGGCCTGACTGGCTGCTGGCTCAAGATCAATGAAAGATCAATGAATCCCAAACCATATCAGGAAATTCGATAACAGAATGTCAAGATATTTTTCTGTAATCCAAAGCTCAACCTTAATGACCCCAAACACAGACATAAATTCAGAAACAGAGGATTCCGTACTGCAGAACGGCCAGAGTCTTGACCTCAGTCCAACGGAAATGGTGGAGCAATCTGACACAGGCCAGTAAAGCAAGAAATCCCAAAAATACGCCTGAACTGGAATACTTTTGCATGGAGGAACTGGCCAAAATAACTGCGAACCACAGTACAGCAGTTACAGGAAGTGTTTGCTTGAGGTTATTGCAAATGAGGGATATCCGTTAGTTAATGAACATGAGGGTTTTCCGTCACTTGAATGTTTAAACCATTTGTTCGATAAAAATATAGCTACATGCTATGCATGTTGTTTATTAAATGACTGCCTTTTCGAGATCATACTTCAGGAGCCATGCAGTCAGAGACAAACTTTATGAGGCGGGGGGAGGGGGGGGGTCCAAAAACCCTACCAATACCCTACCCTGCCCTTGCTGGGTCCCTTACTACATGCCTGCATGCATCTGGAAACCCAGATAATTCCAGAGGGTTCGCAAAGTTTTACAAAAATTGTATGACCATTTATTAAAAATTCAGTTTTTTATTAAAATGTATTACACAGTGAAAACACTAAATGCACAATTTTATGTTAAAGATTTTAGAATTATTACCACACTGCTTGTTTTGGGGTAATTATGTATCCTTGATATCTATAAACACCTAAAAGCTCTGTGAATTCTTAATAATGTTAATAAATGTTAAATAAAATGTAACATTTTGTATAAATCCAATAGATATTGCTGCCCAAATTATTTAATGTCTGACACCTCCTGTTTTTCAGTAAGGTCCAGTTCAGTAGCAGAACAACTGCATACCCCCCCCCCCCCCCCCCCCCATTTCCAAATTCACACCCAGGGCCTGCCTGCCAGTTGCAGCAGTTGCGGATCATGAAATTGAAGTAGTCGGCAAATGTCATACCCATCATGCACTGCTGCAGTTAGCAAATCCCACAAACATGCTTTTTTCGTTAAGGCTACAAGACATTACAAAATATTACCTTTAAAATTTGTTTTTGTACCAAATAAATTTTTGTGCTGACTCACACCATAATGAGATTGTATACATAAAAATGAGAAGTTCATGATATGCATCACATGAACCCTGTAATCCCCAGGAATGTTTCTCATATATGTGAGACTTGAAGTTGGAGGGGGCCCTGGGGCAGCTGCCCAGGCTGCCCACCCTACTAGCCTGCCCCCCCCCTCCCACTAGCCTGCCCCCCTCCCCACTAGCCTGCCCCTGGTTCAATTGTGGACACTTTAATCTCACTTTGCTGTCTTAATTTAATATCACTTTTCCCCCTTACTCTGCTGGAGAAAAGACCCATAAGAACACACTTAAAAAGTATCTAATTTTGGTTGTAGAAAAGCCATTTAAAATGTGTCTTTCAGAATGAAATTGATTTTAATATTATTTAAAAATTTAAAACCATTCAGAAATATATCAGTATGTTGAACTTCTGTGCCTGATAGAACTTCTTTTACTTTTCATTTACTGGGGTGGTGTCAACTTTGACCATCAGTAGAGAAAACACAGCACTAATTATAATCATCACTAGGACCGTGTGTCTGGAACATCACATACGATGTCAGAATTCATTACCACTCCATCAAACACAAGGACTTGGCTTCTCGAAGCATCACATGGCTGCTGTTGCCCCAGTGACGATCAACAGAAAGTCTCTGACAGAGGCTTTCAGGTACTGTTTTGGTGCTATAAATAACTGTGGTTTGAGAGCCCTAATTAAAACCATACAAGCTAAGACAATTGCAGCAAAAGTGAGGGAGAAACCCAAGGACGCCATGATTAATGGGACTGCGGAAATCGTGGACATTTTTTTTGTTGTTGTTTTGTTTTTAGGTCACATCCAAAAATGGGCGCTTGCTCCAGAAAAAAAAAATGATTTATTGCCATCTATCTTCTTCTGCAGTCTCCAGAGAGTGGGGTTCGGTGTGCTAGTGTTAAATAATACCATTAAAAAGATGGATGAAGCCCTGGATTACCATATTTAAGAGATGTTACGAGGAAAAGGGCTTTTCATAGCTGGCTATCTGGTGCATCGCATATTTAAATGTTGCTTGTTCTCGTCATTAATTGCGAAATGCGATAGAAAGGTATGACGTGCTACTCGAAGTAATCAAGTACCCCGTGTTCCAATTTCCAAAAATAAACCACCTTCGCTGCAGTTTTCCACAAAACTGATGGCTTCGGAGACTTTGCAGCCCCTCGCCTCATAAATCACTGTCTGCTGGAAAGTAGGGAGTGGACACAGCTGGGGTAGCATGGATGGGGAGGGGGGGCAACACTGGCACTGGATACAAGAGAAGGCAAGACAATAAAGGCAGGATGTGGATCTGCTATGGAAAATTTGAGAGAGGGACGGATTTATTCGGATCGGAAAGATGTTGCTAGAAGCTTCTGGAATTTGTCATGGCACCATAAACACAGGCAATACGGTGATGCCTCAGTCACAAACAGGACACCAAAGTCCAAATACATCCCTCCAGTGTCTATTAAAACATCAAGATAAACCATCATGGACACTCAAGCACAGTATAACTGAAAAAGTTCATGCAGGGCAGTTACATAAGACAGGGACCTGGGGCCTTAGTGGTTAGAGACACAGGTTTGTAATCCGACGACTTTTTATTCAACATGTAGAAGGTGTCCTTCTGTTGTACCATTGAACGAGGTCAATTGTTCATGGTGTGACAATTTAAATTATCCAAATTATGACTATGGGCGGGATCTCTGGACCTATGGGAAGTGCTCTTTGGTGGTGGGGGCGGGGCTCACCATCTCGGGACATGCCCACAGACAGGCACTTCTTAAAGCGGCAGTGTTGGCAGCGGTTTCGGTTCATCCTCATGATGAGGCAGTTTTCGTTCTTCACACACATCTTGTAGTGGATGTTCTGCTGAATGCTGCGGCGGAAGAAGCCCTGAGAGGTGGGAGGGACAGAGAGAGCGGAGGAATGAGACAGAGGGAGAGAGGAAGAGTGGGGGAGAGAGCGAGAGAGAGAGAGAAACAGAGAGATGGGGGAGAGAAAGAGAGGATGGGAAATGGAAAGAGACGGCAAGATGGAGAGGAGGCGAGCGAGGGAGCGGGAGAGATTTGGACGAAGGTGAAGGAGAGTGAGGAATAGAGAGAGAGGGAGAGAAAGAATGAGAGTGAAAGAGACAGGAAGACGTGAAGAGAGAGGGAGAGAGAATGAGAGAGATTATGAGACTGAGGAAGGTGGGTTGCTGTGGAAGGGCAGGGAGCCAGCAGAGGGCTCCACGTGATGCCTGTAAGCCCCCTCCCCCTCCCCCGGGCGCTCCATCTGCCGTACCTTGCAGCCCTCGCAGGCATGCACGCCGTAGTGGAAGCCAGAGGCAATGTCCCCGCACACCTTGCACAAGAGCACCATTCCTCCGGTCTCTGGAAGAGACACAGGTGGGGACGCAATCATTAGCAGGGGATCCATCCAGGGTGACTTGAAGGCTTGATTAATTTACAATTAATAGTTTCAGAAGAAGTACAGTCCATGTATTTTTCTCCGTTGGTGCCCATAACTGTGATTTGTTATTATTACTGTCCATTTTAGCCCCCTATAACCTCCCCCCCAATCTATTTTTTAACAGAAAACAAGCAAACACAGCAATACCAGTCATACTCACTAGTGAATGTCCCAGTGAACCCACAAGGCCTCTTGCCCACCATAGGGTGGGAGTAGGTTTGCTGGACTTGGGGGGCCGTGGCAGTGGTGGTCATGTCAGGGAACTGGAAGACGAGTTTGGGAGATGGAGGGGTGCCCCCTGCCCCCCTCTGCTTCAGGGCACCGATCTCGGTGAAGGAGATTTCCTCAGGAGACGAAGGCTGGGAGTGGGAGGAGGGAGACTGGGTCTGGTACCCACTGGAGGGGCTGCCCGGACTGGGGCTGGCACTGCCAGCAGAGCCCGCGTACAGGATCACACCCCCTGTGGAGGCACACAGTGGTCACCGGGCCAGCTGAAACAGGGCACTCCCTCTGATCACACACACGCCAGAAGTCTCTAAAAAGAGACCCATTCACCAAACATAGCCAAACAGCCAACGGTTTTCCATCCTGATTTTATTTATAACTGGACTGCACTGTACTGTACAGTACAAATGCTTTTTGTGGACTTTGTGGCCATATTCTATCTGTTATACATCACAGCTGTCTGCAGTACACACTGAATCA
This sequence comes from Brienomyrus brachyistius, assembly GCF_023856365.1. NCBI lineage: Eukaryota > Metazoa > Chordata > Actinopteri > Osteoglossiformes > Mormyridae > Brienomyrus > Brienomyrus brachyistius. Next base: position 33,094 of record NW_026042325.1, on the reverse strand, counting down.
GCATTTGCCTGGCTGTACCCAGTCCATAGCACTGACAATGTAGTGGCAGTGAAAGTCACCTATTTCATTATAGTGTGTAAAAAGTTCAGCTCAAAAAAGAAACAAGACAGTCCTTAGACTGTATTTGTTTAAGGCGAACAATAACCATCCACACCAATAACACAATAAACAAATAAATAAAATGACTCCTCATTACACTGTCTTTAAAAATAACCTTTACGTAAACGACATACATTTTGGCCCCCTGCAGTCGCAATAGTTCAGAAACTATAGGAAGAGCAGCTAAAGCAACATTCAAGACGCAGCTCCTGGCAAAATTCCGCGTCCACATGCAATTTCAGTATAATGGTGATCGGCTAAAAAAGCACCGGCACTGAAACTGATGTTAAGTGGCCAGATCTGACAGTAACGTCGCTCCTCCTCCTTCCTCTCAGTCTCCCGGTCGTGCATTGCGGATGAGCCGAGACCTCACGTGTCGGAGGAACTGGCTGCCGCCCAGGCTCCACTGGCAGGGCGCCCGGAGCCGAGTAACGCTGCACGACACCTGACCGCAGCCTCACATGGACTCCCGACACAGTTACCGCCTCCGCAGTCCCGTGTCGACTGCAGCCGCAATACAAAAACAGGCAGCTGGGTGATCACGTTGGACGAGCGCCTTTAACGACAAGCATCGGAGTGAAGGGGGGAGGCGTGGGACCTGGGCCGCCGTGCGGTACGCCGCTGGCACCACGGGTTCGGCCGCCGGAATTCGGCTGCAGAAAGGAAACGTGATCCGTCACGTTTGCCGGTCTATGCTAGGATGGGTTTGCCCGCAGTGAGCATCGGTTGTTGGGGGAGGTCGGGGAAATGCGGAGCCTGGAAGTGTGAGCCTGTCTCACTGTTCACCAACCGTCCAAGAAATAATATGTTTTTTTCATTCTCTGATTTGTAGGATAATATTAGAAGGTACCTCGATGTTTTACAGCTTCCAATCATTCCTTAAACGTCGTGTGCATTTAACGCAATTTATTCATATTAATTAAGGCAAAATTGCCTATAGGCTAATTTATATTAACAGTACACTGGATTGAATGTAACTTTAAAAATAGTTCATTGATGTAGCCAAACGACATTTTTCACGTGACTCCGCGCGAGAGCCTGGTGTAATTGGCAGCGGTTCTTTTATAGATTCGTTTTGCTTCCTTTGAAACACGTGACTCTGTTTGGCTGGCGCGTTCTGGAAACTCCTCCAGCAGCACGTGTCTCCGCACTTCCGGCTTTTCTTTCGCAGCGTGTGACAGGGCTGTACCTGTCAGGACTGTGCCCCTGGACTCGATCCCTCGTGCCCTCTTTCTACACGCGAGCACTCCACCCACGGACACATTTTCCCTCCTCTGCAGGGCCTGTGTGGACTAACGGTGCAGTGGGAGTGACCTCCCTTTAGTGGGTCTGTTTCCAGGAAAAACAACGCACCACTCTGCCAGACTCGTGTTCCCGAAGACCCTGCCTACTGAACAGCTCCAGAACTCACTAAATAACCCAATAATGTTTGCATACAGGTCAGACCCAACATGGAAAGACCAATTTGTAATATTGCCTTTTCCAGCATCCCCATAAAGCAGCTAGTCAAAACGGTGTTATTATTTTGCAGGGTATATAAGGCATAAATTTAGAAGCAGTTTATTTAGCACTGACCTCATAAAGACAGTGCCCAGGCATCCATTTACTAAGCAAAAATGACCAGAACACAGGGTGTTGTTTTGGGATATGGAGGTGGGGGCTTAAGCATAATTCATTTGTAAGCTGCTACTCTGTTCCCAGTTATCAAAGTCACCCTGCGGGCTCAGCCAGAGGGGCACGTCTGATGCTGTGCCACACGTGAGACTGAAGACCCCCCCCCCCCCCCAAGGTCAGCTGACAGGAAAATCTCATGCAAGTTTACCTGAGCGAGTCCTATACCAGCAGTAAGGGTATGCTGTGAAACATGAGAGCCCTGTTACCCCCCCCCCCCTCCTGTTTCCAGGGCATCCCCCCTAATCCCCGCTCTCTTTGTCCATATTGCTGTGGGACACATGCAGGGTGTCCGCTTGCCCCCAGTGCATGTCAGTTTGGTGGGGAAAAAACGCTGGACTAAATATAAAAAGCTGGGCGGAGGGGCTGGGGGGTGGTCAGCATAAAAAAAAACAGTAACAGAAAATGTGACCTGTGAGGGACACATAGTGGAACCCGAAGTTTGTGTGCTCCGAAAGCCTTAAAGACTGTGCTGTTCCGTAGGATTTTCTCTGCAGAATTATAAAGACGGAAAGTAGGCCAATGTCACAATAACCTGGAAATCCTGATAATCTGACACACAAAACTCTTGTATTATGAAGAGCCCCCTTAGCAATGAAGGGATAATGATCACTCCGCTCCTAGAGTTTGTTGATGCTTACTGAACAGCTTGGGTCTCTGTACCCCCACCCCAAACTTCCCCAATAACCCCAAGAGTTTTACTTTTAATGGATGTTTTAAAATTACAATTCCGTTTTCCCCCTGCCATTAGTAATTACGACATATTTGTATAAACCACACCCCAAATTCAAACGTTAACAGAGAAAATGAAACACGCATACATTATTATAAACGTGTTATATATTTCATCTGTAAATAGGGCGCTGAACTTCTAAACATGAATGAAAATGACAGCTCATGTTTAGCGGGTTGTGCTGTGTAACAATGTCCCCCCACCAGCGTCCCCTCCGCTACATCCCACTCAGGATCCCCGGAGCTCAACACCAGAAACGTCCCATTCGATACGAAGGTTTGCAGCAGCTTGTGCAACCCCCCCTCCCCCAACCACAATCGCAGCAATCACGTTATTTTAATTTGCATGTAACGTGCACGCCGATTCGTTCTGGTTTATTTTTAATTGTATTTAATCCGCTTTGCCTCGTCATCACGAAACCAGGAAACGTGATGGAAGTACTTCAGCTCATTTGATGTGCAAAAACTGCTGACCCACTGACCAAAACCTCCATCGCCGCAGGTGGGGATCAAAACAAGAGTCTCTGGGTGGGTAAAAAGAGGAGGGTGGGGGCGGGAATCACGCGCCGCACGCGGCCGAGGGAGCCCGTCCACGTGATGGCAGCGTGGGGAGCCGAACCTGCAGTCAAAGAGCTGCGCAATTCCATTCTCTCGGCGCTCAAACTTAGTTAGGCATGGAAACCTCCTGCTGCACGGTCGATCGACAAAGATATAAGGAGAGACTGCGGTCGCCGCGGGGGTAATCTGAAATTCCGGCATCGTCTGTGAAACGCGGCCGTCACGTTTTTCCCTACTGCCTCCACCGGCTCCGACAGAAACGGTGCCTGTAAACCCTGCACATGCTCCGTTTTATGATCAGTACATCACACTGTTCGGCTTATTTTCTAATGCGTTTATTTATATACATATACCTATAAACGTTTAGTGCATGCTGTACTAATCCAATTATAATTCAACGTACACTTCTGACTTTACGTATTAAAATTATGGATTGGGTCCGGTTGTAGTCATAGATTATACATTTGTGTGCAATCTTAATAAATCCAGATTGTAGCAGGACTCTCATTTTTTATCAGAAAATAAACCGAATTCTGTTTACTGTAAGAACCGAATGCGCAAAATGTAGGCTACTTGATATAGTCAAGGTAGGTAACTTCATTATTAGTGCTTTGGACAACAGCACTTTCAGTGTTACATTTGTTGACGTTCACAGCTGATAGATTTAAGTCCATTTTGACAGCTTTTGCTTTGCATCCACAGCGCGAGAGGAGTGGCTCCGCAGGAGGCACCTTTGCAGTCACCAGCACCGAAACGTGACTGCAGCTTTGCAAATGAATCACCGGCGCGTCGCCGCAACTGAAGGTCACAAACATGCACTTCATGTAGTTTAGTTATTTAAGGTAGCGTCGCAGCGGATTGTGGCCGTCTTCTTCCGAAAGCTAACGGATGATGTTTTATTTTTGGTCATACCGAAGCTATGTACCGAGAGAAAATATTCTCCAAGTAAGATCAATAACAAACAAAGCAATAACAATGATAATAAAGGAAAAGAACATCTTATCAGAAGTCCGTGACACGTGAGTTTGTTGACATGCCGAGAGGCAGGAAGTTACAGTGGTAGGCGTAGCTGAGTTAAAAGTGGCACTACACGTGAATTAAAGCTCCGTCCTGCTCCCCAGTTCACTTCACACAAAGCAGCACAAACAACCCATCTGTGGGGATTTCGGTACAAGATATATAATATAATGTATAACCAGTAACTCAATTCCAGAAGTTGCATAAAGTTTGAAGCTGGCTTTGTATTGTATATTGTGCTTCGACTCCAAGTGACTAAACGAAAAGTGCAGTACTTTTGATTACTACATTAAAACATGCGACCATATGGCAATATGTATTTATTTATCCAATGACAAAGGTTCTGCCTTTCTATGGCTTATGTCTCAATCGGTATAGCGCTCACATGACACCACTTACATGACACCACATACATTAAACCCGAAAAGTCGCTATGCAGTTGCGTTAGTTTTGCACGCTGTCACATGATATAAGTTGACAATGTGTATAATACATAAACCAGCAACAACAAAAATAATATAACAGCTACTACTAGCAACAACAACAATTATTATTATTATAAATGCCAGTTGTCGGGCTGCTTACCTGGACCGCTGTCCATCCTTGTGTCCGCTTAGTGTCTCAGCGTATTTAGTCAAAGTGCCGCTGTGCTGTCTTTCTCTGTGTCAACAAGAAGTAGTGCAATATAGGCGAAAGAGTCATGAAATGGCTGTTTATAAAACGTTCCTCGAGAAACTGAAAGAAAACAACCGATCGCAGTGCATGGGGGGGTTGTCTCATGCCATCCGAAAAAAAACGTGATGTCCGTATGATATAATTGTAAATAATGATCGTGTTTTCAAGGTGCGTTGACAGTCCTGTGTCGCCGTGTCACCGGTCCGCTCTCTACTGACGGGTCGCTTAGCTCCGCTGCGGTGTCCTGTGCAAGAAAGTGATAGATCACAACTACTGAGCGTCTGTTTTGAAGAAATCCTCCGACTTCATTAAGGCAGAAGTGACAAGCGAAACACACACCCCCCGCCACCACGCTACACCCACACCAGCCACGTTTTTAGGTGCTTGCCAAATGTGACTTGCGCTTTTGTCCCTATAACTTCCCTTGTTTTTGTTATTGCATAGAGAGAGGCTTGTCCTCTCTCGCCCTTGTTCAGCCACTAACTTCACGCAGTATGGACTCCCCCCCTCTTTTCTTCTGTCCTTCTTTCATTTTCCCTCACGTTTCCATTGGAGGAGGCGCGGCGTGGAGGGGCGGGGGAGTCAGCTGATCCCATTCGGACCCTCGGCGCGCCTGAGCGCGGGCGCGCCGCATGTGCGCCCCGCATGTGAGCCGCGCGGAGCGCTGCCCTACTGACACACATTTTATGCAAATGCGCGGAGCGTGAGGCAGAGAGGGAGGAAGAAGAGAACTGAAGCACATGGAAAGTGGGCGGAGCTCACCGTGACTGCCGCGCTGCTTCGGGGGCATAGAGGCTCACGACAAACTGCAGTTACACAAGACTCGGACGGGCGAATTCAGTGCGGCCGATCAGAGCTCAGAATGCAGGTCTGAGGCCGACGGGCTGCTGGGACAATGTAGTCTGGATCGGCGCCCTGCACCTTTTATCATCACGCATTTGGAATAAAACAGCGACGCATCCGAAAGCGTCGCGTTATTTAACCCAGTGATGAATAATATCACATATCAACTAGACTTCCTTGCAAAAGGAACTTGAGCCTGACTTATCTGTGACTAAAATACTCCCCCCTGTGGTGAAAATGGTTATTTCTGCCTTTAGTCATTAAATTATTAAATCTATGAAGTTCTATTAGACTGATAATTGCTATGTAATTCGAAAAACGACTGCAATAACAATTGTTTTTTTATGTTTTATACGATTATGTCTTAGCGCCATAGTAATGAGCTCTCTAAGTTTACAATGACAATAATGTAAATGAATATGTGCTAACACTAAATTATATTTATGAGTGATAATTAATATGGTTTGAGCAGCAATTTGTGATAAAGACTTAGAGCAGAGCCAGCCATGCAGCGCCCGTGACATCCAACACCACTGGGTGTCCTCGTAGTTAAGGACATGTCACTGGTGATGATATCATACACTCAGAAATGCTGTCACAGTTCAGGAGGTGGGGGCGACAAAATAAGAGATGGAAAATACATTAGATTTGAGGGGGATCATCAACATTTATTCATCCTGTCCTCTGTGGGGTTTTGAAGTTTTTTTCCATCACTGTTATATATGAGAAACATTTCAGAGGGAAATGAACAATATAAAAGTTCAAAGGACAGTCTAAGGTGCATCCACCCCGCATTACAAACAGAAAATGAGGATCGGCAGCAAAACTGAATCTGTGAGTCACAGCTCCGAGTCTGTCCTCCAACATTCTAAGCCTGGATCCGTGTTATATGCCTTAGATACAAGGGATAACCACCTTTAACCACCTTTAATCATTTCCTCTGTTTGAATGCATAATCTAGACAGAGTACGTTGAAGTGAACTGGCTCTATTTCGAAGTTAAATTACAGACGTTTGAGTATGTGACTCAAAAGTAAGTGTCGCAGTGAGAACTTTGTGTTAGCAAACATCTCTGGCTGTCTACTGCCAGACAGAACAAAAGACTCTGAACATTCAAGGAAAGTCAGTATTAATGAGAACGGCGAACTGGAGAAGGACGCACTTTGAGATATTCTGCCTGCCTTTAGCATTTGTAGAGCATGTCTAACTGAAAACAAGATTACCATATTGTTTATTTATTACATTTGGCTCCATGAATCTGATCTTGTCCAAAAATACCCCCGAGTTTCCTGGCCAATAGCACCTCAGAATCACCTTGTCAGGTTTCTCTCCGGTTTATTTTTCCAGCGTGACACTGGATAGTACCTGGGAAAAGTTACCCAGACATGTGAACTGCACACAGACGGAGCCAGGACTGGATTTGAGGGTATAACTCCGGATCTGTGAAGGGGCAGATGTTACCCAACATATCACACCCCCTCAGATGCACAGTTTAGCAATAGTAAAGGAACAAGCTTCATTTTAAAGCTACATTTTCTTATAGAAGAATGTAAACCCCTGTCTTTTAACAAAATCAGTAGTAATTATTTGGTTACTCATAAATCACTATCCTGACCCGTTTTTTTCAGGCGTAAAATGTGTCCACTTGCCTAAATTTATCGCGTCAGACCGTTTTGAGTGCAGCTCTCTGTCCTGGCTGTCTGGAGGGGATTGGCGCCGTCTACTTTACTGTGTGAAACAAACAGTCTTGTGTTTGGTAGCAGTTGTCTGAGAAGGTTTTACTGGAGCGTCTCAGTTTGCTGTTAATTCCTGACCCCTGCATTGTCTGTCTCTCTGCGTGGGACACCTGCCCCTGACCTTAAAGCAGGGCCCTATTGTGACGTCCTGGAAGGCCCGTGACGATCTTCACAAGCTATTACTGTTTGACCATTAAATTGAGCAGTACACACCACAGAAGTAGGGCTGTCATTAAAAGACGAAGACATGAAGTAGCAAGATTTTTAGTAAGGGTGTGTTAATTTTCACACAAGAAAAAAATAATCTAAATTTTGCAGTGTATGTTCACTAACATCTAAATCATTTGACCATATTCTGCTGCATTAACTAGTACAAATATTACTTAAGATGATCCATCCATCTTCCAAACATTTAAATCAGTACAAGGTTACAGTAAACCGGAAGGCAATCCCAGAAAACGCGGAGCACAAGGCAGGGGCACCGTGGGCAGGACCCATGGTCACAAATAGTAAAGGAAACTGAAGAAAATGCACTAATATATTGCAGAAATATCTTTCATACATAAATCTGAATCTCTGGCTATTGAACTGCAACTGTGGTTCTTTTTTTCTGCAATTAAGTAATAAACTGGAAAGGTGGTGGCTTTAGGGACTCCAGTAATGGGTCTAACAATGTGTTCATAACCCCCAGCCGCTCCCCACAGATTGGCATAATGGGGATGAAAGCCACTTTGATCTCCGAGGAGGAGTCTGCACAGGACAGAGGTAAAATGGCAAGTGCCCATGAGCAGGAAGTAGAAGATTCCAGAAGGTTCTTTTCTCTTTTGTAAACGACAAGCAGCTGCCACCCAGAGTCACGTTTCTTGTATGTTCAGCAAATTCAAGGATTTGAGTTATTTCCTTTTTTAGCTCAAACCAGCAGAAACCACACTTCTTTCATAAGGGGCGGGTGTTTCCCCTCTAAATTGCATCTCTAAAACATCTCCAGTCTTGTCCCTGCTTTCCTTCTTGCCTCGGGATTTTTTTTTTTTATCTTTCATTAAAAATGTACACTCTTACCCTCCTGTTTATAAATTGAGAAGTAATTTGATACAACAGCAAAGCTCGCCTTTGTTAAAGGAGCAGAAATCATCCGCGGAGTCAGCCAGTCTAACTAAATGGTTAACTGAAGCGTGACATTAAAACGCTGTGGATACCGTCCTCTAGGTGGTGCTGCAGTTCCGCGCTCTGCTACTACGGGAAACTGTTGGCAAACAGGAAGGGAAACGGTCCCTGGAAAATAACTACGGTAGAGAGGGGGCCGGGTCTCTATGTGGTTTTCTGAATATGGAATCAAGTTCTGCCGTGCTGGTGTTGGACTCGAAGAATGCGGGGCTTTCTGGTACCCGTCTTTCTCTTTTAATATTATGTTTACAAGATTTATTTCTTTTCTGCTCAATTTAAAATGTGCCAGCTGCCAATTAGATAGATAGACAGATAGCGTGTTCGCGTTTTCCCCAGACTCTGTGCGCCTTCATCCTGCCTGCGTGTTGTGACAGAGCATGTTGGTAATTACAGTCATGTTTTGCAATTCGCATGAGACCGTTGCCAAGGCGCGCGCGCGCGTGCACGCACGCACGCACGCACACACCTGTGAAAAAGCTCGTGCCCAAAACTTCAGATTCTGCCTTCATAGTCTGAGTCAGTGCACTTCCACGTTCACCATATACCCACACACACTACAGATTTGTCTGACTTTGCGCTCGCTGATATCCATCCGTTTAATAAGAGCAATCAGTCACACACTAACAGGGAGCAGGGCGGCTCCGGCGAGGCGGTGGCCACTCCAAACCTCTATAAACCTTTTAATTTGTTTGTCTTTCTGTGCTGTCGTAAAAGATGCAGGGAATTAAACGGGGGGCCTTATGGTAACTTGAAAGCGGCGCGGCGCGATTTTTAACGATGTGGCGGTCAGAGCAGAACCGGGGGCCTCGACAGCGGGTGAAAGCAGAGGCAGTGAGCCGCGTATTTAACGCCGGCCATGTGTTTATTTACCGTGCTGTACGTTGAGTCTGGGCTGGCTGAAATAACGTTGCAGCGTGAGGGTTTAGCTTGCCCTGGGGAGGGAGGGGGGCAAAGGCCAACAAGCTGGCTCTCGTCGGCGGGCAGCACCCATACTGAACTGGCAGCAGTGGCGTCGACTGCCGCCACTGCCCCCCTCCCCACCCTCTGCCTCACAAAAGCAGTTTTGTCCACAGTGAAAGGACTCAGAGAAGTGCCTGTGTTCCTCCCACCTCCTCCTCTCCTGAGCTCACAAATTTGGCAGTAATTAGAGAATTATTTCCACATGTGGATCAAACTGCCTCGCAGCCACAGAGCCTCCGCCTACCCTTTTCTTCTTCACCCTCTCTTTTGGTCCCATTTCTTCTACCACCTCCCCCACCCCACACACGCACACACACAGACAAGCACTTTTTTTTTCCACAGCTGGTTTGAAAAAGTACGTCCTAATCAAAATGCTTCCATACCTTTGGGCTCTGCAGTGCATCTGTGGTGCCTTAATACAAGAGAGAAAAAGAGAAATAGAGTGAAAGAAAGAGGACGAGCGACAGAAAGAGAGAAAGAGGAAAGGCAACCTTATGAGGGGAGGCAAACAAAGAGGAAGGGAGACTAGCAATTTTGGGAGGCAGCAGAAGAAAGATGGGAAAAAAGAAAGGATGTATTGCAGAAGGGAGCGCTGCTGGAGAAGTGAAAGGAAAAAACTGCACTGGAGAGAGGAGGAATGAAGAAGGGAGTAGGGAGCGGGAAATAAAAATGAGAGACGGGGGAATAGGAATATAATGGTATTTGACAGAGTTGGGTTCAGGGAGCGTTCACAGTGACATCATGGCCGACCATGAGCTTTACACAGGGAGAGCCTTCACCTTTCATTGGACACACATGTCACGGCGTGCTGACGCCCTTGAGCATGCGACGCTGCTAAGCCCCACCCCTCTGTGTCTAAGCCCCGCCCATATGTGGCTAAGCCCCCGCCCCTCCCTTCACCCACCATGGCCAAGCGCCTCTGTCCTCCCACGTTTCTTTCCATGACTGGAGAATATAAATGTGTAAATTGCACCAGCGGATGAATGACCCTGTTCATCGCCCAGGATGCGTGTTTAACTTTATAACCCAAACCTGACAAGCGCTCTACAGTCTCTCATCCTGCTTTGGTTTCTCTCTCTCTCTCTTTTCCTCATTCCTGCTTATTTACCCCCCCCCCCCCCCCACACACACACACACACACCTTGCCTCCCCTTATTTTCCCTCATTCCTCTTTAACTGTGCGTATGTGTGTGAGTCAGTGTGTTTTCTGTGTGTGTTCCCTCCTCTGACCTGTTGTTTGCTTGTTGGTGTTGGCCTGCTCCTCTGTGCGTGTGTGTGTATGTGTGTGTGTGTGTGTGTTTTGTGATCATGCCTCACATCTTCTGCATGCCTCTGAACAAAGCACTAAACTTTGCATGACATCAGTCCGAAAGCGGGGAAACAGTGATCTCATTACGGCCTGTCGTGTCTACCACCCCCCCCCCCCCCCCGCCCTCCCACTCCGCCCCCCCCTCCCCCCACCGGCCTCAGGCTCACACTATTCTGTGGTTTCTCCTCTGAAAGATTCCAAATGGGGCCCCTGTTTTACATTCTCTAAAACTACACTGCCTCTAACTGCTGCTCCTTTGTTCGTTTCTCCCTATTTCACCTCCTCACTCTTTCCCCTCACTTTCCGATCACCTCCGTCTTGCCCCCCACCCATTTTTTTCCTGACTCCCCCCCCCCTTTGTTCTAACCTTTTTAATCTGTTAACCAGCAGTTAGTCTGGGAGACAAAGACATTTTTATAGTTTTTTTTCCAGAGATGATGCAAAACACCAAAACAGCAGCAAACAATTTTAATAAATGGCATATGAATACATTGCATAGAATGTAAAGTAATTACATGCATTTCAAAGGTAAACTGACACTGAAAATATTAGCTAATTGGTGGTTTGCCCTGAACTGCAGTAGCGCAAAAGCACAGCTTAACATCTGAACGCTTCAAAAAGAAATAGGTTTGATGTCATTTCCAGAGTTGGAATAACAATGATGTGACACTGGCAGATGCCACCCATGAAGACAAGAGTATCGGCATTTGGGGTGGGGGGCTGGGGTGGCATCAGAGGGTATCTGCTCTCTGTCAGCAGGCGCTGAAGTGTCCCATGTGTGGAAAAGCTGGGACCACAAGACAGCTCCCTCCAAACAAGTTAGACTTAGGGCCAGGATTTAAGTGACTATCCTGCAACATGCAGAGAGAGGGAGAGGCAGATAGCTTTCTGATCTATCTTCATTATCCCACAGCCTGCAGTCTTCCTGACATGAAGATCATAAATCTACCCCCCCCCCCGCCCCCCCAGCCTCTTCGGCACACTTCACTGACACGGAAACACAAACAGGGCTGACCTCTGACCCCCCCGATGCTACTGGCTCACACAGACACTCACATTCACACGCAGACCGTGGAGTACACTACTATCACGGATACGCTCATACAGCTATGTGAACGCAGTCCGACGCGACAAAGCAGTCTCCCCCATCACAGACAGCGCATACACATTCTGCTGTCGTTCTATATGCCAGCATGCACATTTCCGCCTGTCAGCTCAGAGCTTATGTATGATGCTGACTGATAATTTTATGCAAAATTTATTGCTTTCCATACTGTATATAATTGGATGTAATTAATTGTAATTGTAAAATGTACAATGACTCATCAGAACAGAATTTCAGGTTTTAAACAGATAGCAGCAGACTTCTACTACATTAATATTCTGCACATGCACCACCTGCTTATTTATTTATTTTTATATTTTATTCCCTATATAATATTCAATTTGTGTTCTGCGTTCACTGCAGTGTGCACTGCGTACTTATCTGCACAACATGCACCGTCTTTGCAGTTTGTTTTGCACTGTATGTTTGTAGCTGTGCACTTTATGTACGTCACTGCTGTTTGAAAAGAATTTACTCCGGGATCAATAGAATGTACTGTATTTTAGCTTAAATTGGGCAATACAGTTGTAGTGTATGTATGAGAGCCTGCTGAAGATGTTAAGGACCTGTCAGATTTTAAGGCTGGTGGAATATGTGTGGGAAAATCGTGGAGGCCGCCAGTCCGTGGTCTCATTGCCGCCGCTGTCGCCGTTGTCATGTTTGCATTCTGTAGTGTAATATTATCTACTGGCGGATGTCCACCAGCTTGGAGAGAAACACAGACACGTTTCAGAGACATGTGTTTGTGTGTGCGCGTGCCCCCGCGTTTGTTTGCAGCTGCCTGTTTGTTTGTGCGTGGCTGTTTACGTAGCAAGCGAGCGTGGAAGTGTGACTAAGTGTTTGTCTGTGTGATTATATAAACTCTGTGTGTGTGTGTGTTTATATTTCGTGCGTGTGAAAGTGGCTTCGTTCTGAGGGTGAATTTAATAACATGACAGCGTTTGTCTTTTTAGACTCTGACATGTGCCGCCACACCCCAGCCTGGACAAACAGACAAATGCTCTCCCTCTCCCTGCCTTTGTCTCTTTCCCTCTGCGTCTCCCGCTCTCTTTCACATCCTGGCACACATCACCGGCCACCTACTCTCTCCCCGATTCCCATGATGCCCTTCTCCGTGCGGACGCCCCACTGCCACCGTCAGTCCGTCTCTGAAAGCATTTCCCTCCATCCCTTGCTGATGCTCTTCATTCCCTGCGAGTAGCTTCGCTCCCATGTTCTGGGGTGAGTTCTTTGAAGATGTAGGTACGTTACTTTAACGTCACTATAGCAACTTCAACGAGCAGGAGGAGTTGAGCTACATCCAGGGCCACCTCCACCCCAACTGCACCGCTGCTCCTCAGGTCTCCTCCCATAATTCCTGACATACAGATTTCCCAGTTCCTGTTTCCCAGTTCCTGGTACAGGTGTAAGCAGTACTGGAGCAGGATCCACAGAACTACATAACAATAACCACACAGCAACTGCTAAAAAAGCAAGAAAGTAACGAGAAACTGTATAGGGACCAGAAGTGCAATATAAGAATATTCAGGGAGCATAGAGGCATCAGGCTGGTAGAGAAAGAGAGTCTTACTCAGACGGGGAGGGGGGTGAATATATTTGATATGTGTAAAAAGCCCCATTTGAGTGAAAACATGCTCACAGTCTGGGCTGCCTCCATATATTCATACTCATCCTCAACCCCCCCCCCCCCATCTTCTTTGTTATCTGTTCCGGTGTTGCTGAGGGTTTGGGGAAGGAGGGGGGGGGGGGGGGTTCTCTCAGGTAGCACCACTTCCATCCTGCTCATTGAGAGCAGACAGCATCTCCCAGAAGAGGCTGACACTTGTGTGTCGTGACGTTTGGGGGGGGGGGGGCTGCTTTTCTTTTGGACTGCCAGTAAGCCAGCAGCATTCCCAGCGGCCACGATTCCAACGTGACTCTCCCGGGTGGGTGAGCCCTATTCGGCACATTCAGCGCCTCTTAGCCATTTCTGCAAAGATGTGTTTTCACGTGATGCCTGAGAGTTGCGGGGGGGCAGCCAGACCGCGTACCTGCCTCTGTGTCGCTTCTGCGTCGCACTGTTCTTACTCTGTATGGCTGCAAACAGAACTTAAAGTTTCATTATTTCACTGATAAGCAGAGCGAGCAGAAGAAAGCATGTTACAAAAAAAACAAATTAAGTGGATTTGCTGTTGTACTTTGAACTTTAATTATATGGCTGATAATATGTTTTGAGACTTAATGGAAAGGACATTTTAATATATTAACCTTTAATATATTAAACAAACACAACAGAATGAAGTTACAGATGTCTTCTTTAAATTACTTAATTGAAATCAATATAACTGGTAGCATTGTAACACATAAGCAAAAACTAATGATTAACTATGAGTCCATTAATAAAAGTAGCTTTTATTAAGGTATTCTGTAATATAGAAATTATAAAAACTAAAAGCTTTTTGAGAAAGCATTCTGTTTTTAAACTTTCCTCTTTAAAACCTGAATTTGGATGTTTTATTAGTTCTGCTGTTCAGTGGCACCTACGTGTCTGCATTGCAGGGACACCGGCTGCAGTACAGCGAGAGCGCAGAGAGCGTCCCTGCCTGCAGAGACACCGCCTGCAGTACAGCGAGAGCGCAGAGAGCGTCCCTGCCTGCTGAGACGCCGGCTGCAGTACAGCGAGAGCGCAGAGAGCGTCCCTGCCTGCAGAGACGTCGGCTGCTGTACAGCGAGAGCGCATAGAGCGTCCCTGCCGGCAGAGACGTCGGCTGCAGTACAGCGGGAGCGCAGAGAGCGTCCCTGCCTGCAGAGACGCCGGCTGCAGTACAGCGAGAGCGCAGAGAGCGTCCCTGCCTGCAGAGACGCCGGCTGCAGTACAGCGAGAACGCAGAGAGCGTCCCTGCCTGCAGAGACGCCGGCTGCAGTACAGCGAGAGCGCAGAGAACGTCCCTGCCTGCAGAGACGCCGGCTGCAGTACAGCGAGAGCGCAGAGAGCGTCCCTGCCTACAGAGACGTCGGCTGCAGTACAGCGAGAGCGCAGAGAGCGTCCCTGCCTGCAGAGACGCCGGCTGCAGTACAGCGAGAGCGCAGAGAGCATCCCTGCCTGCAGAGACTTAAGCTTGCAGTACAGCGAGAGCGCAGAGAGCGTCCCTGCCTGCAGAGACGCCGGCTGCAGTACAGCGAGAGCGCAGAGAGCGTCCCTGCCTGCAGAGACGCCGGCTGCAGTACAGCGAGAGCGCAGAGAGCGTCCCTGCCTGCAGAGACGCCGGCTGCAGTACAGCGAGAGCGCAGAGAGCGTCCCTGCCTGCAGAGACTTAAGCTTGCAGTACAGCGAGAGCGCAGAGAGCGTCCCTGCCTGCAGAGACGCCGGCTGCAGTACAGCGAGAGCGCAGAGAGCGTCCCTGCCTGCAGAGACGCCGGCTGCAGTACAGCGAGAGCGCAGAGAGCGTCCCTGCCTGCAGAGACGCCGGCTGCAGTACAGCGAGAGCGCAGAGAACGTCCCTGCCTACAGAGACATCGGCTGCAGTACAGCGAGAGCGCAGAGAGCGTCCCTGCCTGCAGAGACGCCGGCTGCAGTACAGCGAGAGCGCAGAGAGCGTCCCTGCCTGCTGTCACTGAAACACTGAACTCTGGAAGCTGGAGGATCCTGCGGCAGCAAAGCAGCCTTCCCTCGGCAGTGGCAGCGCTCAGCTGTCCCCCAATGCAGCTACATTTTTATCAAGATCGTCTTTGTGCTTTTTTTATGCTGTGGCAGACGTAACATGGAAGCAGGAGAATGCTGAGCATAACTATGAAAAACCAAATCAACTCTCAAAATGTGCAGCAAACAAATTTGCCCTCAAGATGTAGCAAAGAAATCTGCACTGAAGATGCCACCTCTGAAAAAGTGTACCAAGCAAATCAAGTCTCACACCATTTACTAAATAATTTTACTCCAGTACGCACAAATCAAATTAACTCTTACAGTATGTGCCAAACAGATCATCATTCAAACTGAAACGTGCACCAAATACACCTCTCATTGTATATTTACTAACAGTCCTTATCCCCTGCACTAGCTATCGACCTTTTGGTACTAAAAAATCTGTACTTCTCCTTTTCTGTTGATTTCCAGTCCAGTACTAGAACCGAAGTACCAAACCAACAGGGATACTTACAGTATTTGGAACTTCGCAGTGTGACTTGCAAACGTGTTCATTTTCGAATAGGTTTTTGGACCCTTAATGAAATATTTCATCAACAACAGAGACACACATACATGCACACAGTGTCTAGTATCCTTATAACATAAATTGATATTTAAAATGCCTTCAACAGCCAAACATTAAGAACATAATCAAGATTTATATAAATACCCACAGAGAGATGTAAAATGTCTTCAGATCTTGGTTCCATCATCGTTAGGCTGGTTTTTATAACTTTGTATTGGGCTTTGCTCTAGTTTTCTGCCTAAACAACAACAATCATTTTTATTGATCTGCCTTTGCACGTGTTTCAAGTTAAATTCCGGCTGATTGTAGCAGATTTGCTTGAACATTTGTCTTTACAAGAGTTCAGCCTCTCATAGAGACTCAGCTGTGGTTTTATCACCTTCGTATGTGATACTGAGACGCTGCGTGTCCCAGGAGACGGAGCTCAGTAACACAGTCACTATATTGTAAACAGTTAAAATAGGCCGTGGACACCGATATCCCCCGAGGTGCCAGCCTAGTGCCTAGTGTGTGTGTGTGTGTGTGTGTGTGTGTGTGTGTGTGTCTGCCGGGCAGCGCCCCTCCTGGTGTGTGTGTGTGAGAGAGAGAGACAGAGCGAGCGTGTTTTCAGACGTGAATGCTTAACAAACGAGCATTCCATGTGTGGGCCGAGAGTGTCGCTTCAAGCCCGAGACAGAAAAACACGAAGAAGAAATGCAATGCAGAAAAAGATGGATATGGGGGGGAGCATAAAAACCAGCAGAAAAAAGAGGGGGAAGGGGGGAGCAGAACTTGAGGTCTTTGCTCTTTATTTTCCTTCTCGTCAAGCATTTTTTTTGGCTCCTTGAAAGCGCGCTGTATATTTGAAGTGGGGGGGCAGGTCATGTGACCAATGACACTGACTGGGATTATGAATCAAAGCACATAACAAGTTCTTAGTGAGAGAGACGGGGAGCAGGAGCTGTGCGTACGTGTGTGTGTGCGTGTGTGTGTGTGTGTGTGTGTGCCCGCGCGCGTGTAGACGAAGTGATAGGAAGGGAGAGGGAGAGAGACGGGGAGAGAGAGCGAGAGAGGGAGAGAGAGAGAGAGAGAGAGAGAGAGTGACGGAATGCCACAGGCTGAATTTGCTCTTCGCTGTGAAAGAGACTCCAGCTGAAGAACAGAACACAAATCCCCTCTTTCTCTCGCTCTCCCCCATCTGCCCGCCTGGACGTTCCTCCGTCCATCTCTCCGGCTTCTGATCGGGTGAGTGTGCCTTTCGGAAAAACTTTTGGGAAAGTCGACTCCCTTCTTGTGTTTCACGCGCTTGTGTGACCGTCTGCGGGGAGAGAACAAGTCAGAGCATGACGGAGGGAGACCGGAGCTCAGCACTGGGACACTCTGCTACCAAAAGGAGCATATTAAAATTCTTTCGCGTGCAGCTATAATTGATCACAGAAATTAAATAGGAAGGGGGGGGGAGGAACAGAGGAAAAAGCAGAGGAATGGCTAAGGGGGGGGGGAGTTGATCTCCGTCTGTAAAAGTCAAACAGATTTTTCATTGTGACTCAACCCTCATCTTAAACGCTGGATCCAAATGCCTTCCCTGGCATGACACAGGAAGCCAAAGCGGTGGGGAAATGTGCAGAAACATATAAAAGGTAACGTAAACAAATTGCGCGTGCGTTGGTGGAATCTCACATCGAGATGTTCCCACACGGAGAATGCTGACTGACTGCTGCAGTAATCCCTGAAGCATTACTACAGCATGATGGCTGATGAGCCTGAACAAAAACAGAAAGGTGGCTGTTTGCAGCGATGCTGTGAGAAATATACACTCCCCACATACGACGTTAAACACGACCATGGAAGAGCAGAGCCTCCAGCAATAGGAAGGTTCCGTGTTTCCTTCATGCCTGTTTTCTGAGATCCGATGCATGACGCTGTGTGTGACTCCGCATGTGTGTGTGTGTTCGCTGCCTGATTGTCGCTGTGCCCACGGATGTGCGCTTCGCGGCTCCTGATTTGTGGCTCGCATCCGTGAATACGTGCACTTTCCGGTGGCTGTGCGACTCCGTCAGGTCATGGGTGCGCTGTGATCTCAGGACAGAGCAAGGCTCTCTGAAGTACCAAATGGGATTTCAGACCATCGTGTGGCACCACTGACACAGGCCCAGCACATTCTTTCGTATTCTGGAAAAGGGTCGTAGACTGGTGCTCTAAACCCAACATGAGGTCCGGAGAATGAGAATTTGAGTGAGACATCAAGGGAAGGCCCTCGTTCGTACGTTGCCTTTTTGTGTGTAAATCTTTGTCTTCAATGTGGTTCAGTGGATTTGGATGTAGTGCCTGTGATCAGAAGGCTGCTGGTTCAAATCCCATAACCTAAAACACAGTCGGAGAACAGAGGCAGACCCAGCTGCGGTGGAGGGGTGGCAGGCTCCTTAATTAGGGGCACCGGGTGCACAGCGAGCCCCTGTATGGTGTTATAGCGGAGCTGCTCGTGAGGGTCGTTATGCTGTGGAGTGGACTGAGGACGCCGGTGTGCAGGGCTGGACGCTGCTTGCAAGGGGAATATACACACCATCGTTTGCATGCATCTCTAAAGTGCATAATGATCAGCTTATGAAGGCCCATTTCTGCAGAATTCTGACACATTATGGTTTAAAAGAGGAGGGGGTCAGAGTTACAATGTCATTAGAGCTGTAAGGGTCAGCGGCAGGGGGTGGGCAGGGGGGCTGTGGATTGTTAAGTTACACCACTGCAGCCTGATCACAGATCTCTTCCAGATTTATTTTTCTAATGTCTGGTGGAATGTGGGTCGGCGGTAAGTTCTGGCGGTGGAGCTGGAGAGTGCAGAACATGGGGAGGGAGCCGCACAGCCGGCCAGAGCCAGAGGGGGGCAGGAACGGGCTCCTTAATGAGGGAGAACAGGAACTCCTGGCCCATGTCAAACTCAAACTGGTCACTCGGATTGTTTTGTGAGTGTAATTTTCAGACGGGGTATATGAATCCCAGCTACATCAGCGCCTGTTAGACTTCCTGCAGCACGTGTGTACGTGTTCCTGCGTGTGTTTTCTGGGAGTCACCGTAGCTTGAATGACCTCGTCGTCCTGACCCACGAATGCGCAGTCGCATTTCTCGGGTTTTGCTCACCTACACGGCCGTGCGTGTGTAGCATGGGTCTGCAAAGGCCTGACCGCAAACACACACACACACACACTTAAACAGACCTCCTTTCCCTGTGCCACACAGACGCATCCTGCTGCATTGCAGTCTTTTCACTCTCCACTGTCTCCTCCTCCGTGGGCGCCTCACTCAAAGGGAGACCCCCGGGGGCAGAGAGCTCCGCCCGTCTCCCAGCGACTCCGCTCGTCTGTCAGCACCCCGCCACTCTCGGCACCTCTCCCTCCACCTGTCTGCCCCAACGGGCCCGTGCCCGTTGCCCCAGCCTGCCTCCCCACGCACATTCATGCCGTGATTAATCCTCCTTTCATCCGCTGTATCTGCCGTGGCGTAGACGATCCGCGCCTGCCTCTCTGGGCCGATCGTCTCTGTCTCTTCGGGGCCGTCGAGGTCTCTTTCACGTCCGGAGTTTTATTTGTCCCGTGCTTCCTGAGATGAGCGTGTTCAGGCCGCAGGGTTTCATTAAAGACCCATTTCAGGCTGGGAAGTCAGTCGCGGGTTCGACTGACACAGCCTCAGTCAGGAGACACAGTCCCAATGGGTCATTTAAATACACAAACATTTACTCACAAGGGAGTGGATGTGCGTCACCATAATCAGAATGTATTATTTTTTATTGAAATGTAATTAAAATTAATTTAATTTCACAAAATTTTTCTAGTACAAATAAAAGGACTTCTTCCATGGAATAACAATCACGTTAATTCACAAGTACGTCATGTTCTGTCATTTTGATGACTGGAACTCTGCGATTTGTAATTTTACATTTCCCAACGAACACAATCATTGCCATTTTGAAGTTCAAGATTCAAGATTTTTCTTTTTTACTTTTGTACATCAGTACATAAGAATTCAACTGATCGATAAGGCAGCGGGATTGAACAGCATAACACAAAGCAAAGGTACCTACAGAGTATCGCAGCAGACATGCAGTATAACTATTTATGCAGTAAATATGAAATTAACAGAAGTGGCTGAAGCAGAAAATATGGCCAAAGTACAAGTACATTTCGTATTAAATATAGGTAGTATTTCATAAGTGTCGGTGAATATAGCCGTCGACCTACGAAAGTGACCGTGTGACTTTTAAACTCCCCTGATCACTCCGGCTGTGAGACTGTGGTGCTGAGAGGCGAAAAGGAGGCGGCTGAGGGAGGCAGAGACCCGGCAGACAGAAGCCGATGGGGGGGGGGGGGGGGGTCACAGGGATTAACATGCAAGAAGGACCCGGCCCACTGACGCGTTAATTACACGTGACTCCTGAACCCAGTAGCCTTGAGCGACAGCAGTTAACCTTAGTTAAGGTCACGCGACCTCGTGCGGAGTGTGCTGCTTAGCTGCAAAGCCTCCCTTTTTCATTTTTTTAAAGGGACGTGCTTTATTAAATCCCTTTAATGTAAAAGCTGTGCTGAGCTGAGTATTTTTCCACCGAACCACATCCACTGAGCAAGATCTGCCCTCAAACACAAACTAAAAAGCTGGCTGTAGCCCGAGATTTCTGCTTCTGATTAAATGTCCCGGCAGTTTGAGCTCCCCGACGTTTTCAAATCACTTCAAAAAATCTCCTTTTCTTTTCTCTCTTTCTTCAAAGTTCCTCTTTCCCCCCCTCAGGTGGATTTTTTTTCCTTTTCGAAGCCGACAGTCTGCGGCACGCTGGGGCAAAACAGGGACGTCCGCGGGCATCGCCAGAAGGGGGCGCTCTTCCAAGGTGGCCGCAGGGTTGACAAACAGCCAATAGGGAGGTGGTAAATAACTTGGGGGGGGGGGGAGTGGAGCAGGATCTGGTGGGATTCCCTCTGATTACAGCTTCCAGTGCAGTAGTGATCTGCCAGCGAGCCATTTTCACGGGTGTCCTCAGCGGTGATCATCGCACATTGTTATGTCGTGAGTCGGCTCTCCCACCTCCTTTCTGGTCCACTGGCCGGTTCACTTTTGGGCAGGGAGGGTATGGCGTCGTCTCTCCCCGAAACCACGGTGCCCCCCCCCAGACCGGTAACCTTCTGAAACGCCGCGTAATCCTGGTTTTTCATGTTTCTGACCTTGATTAAAAATGCCAATGGCATGCGTGTGCGTATACATATCCGTGTGCATGCGTGTGCGTATACATATCCGTGTGCATGCGTGTGCGTATACATATCCGTGTGCATGCGTGTGCGTATACATATCCGTGTGCATGCGTGTGCGCATACATATCCGTGTGCATGCGTGTGCGTATACATATCCGTGTGCATGCGTGTGCGTATACATATCCGTGTGCATGCGTGTGCGTATACATATCCGTGTGCATGCGTGTGCGTATACATATCCGTGTGCATGCGTGTGCGTATACATATCCGTGTGCATGCGTGTGCGTATACATATCCGTGTACATGCGTGTGTTTGTTTTCTTGGCCCTCCGTGTTCTGACACCAGTCATGTGCCCCCTAGAGAAAGGCGATTACTCAGCTTTATACAGCCAAATTAATGAAATGTTTTTTGGAACTTCCCAAAAGAGGCTGGGGGAGTGAAATGCTTGTTGACTCGCATTGGGGAGGATACCCCCTTTATGGGGGTCTCTGCTCTCTTAACAGCCTGTGGGAATGAGCACATAGTGGTCATGCTCGGGTAGCTGTGGGTACGCGCCGTTCCGCAGGGCATTAAAAAGAAAAACATCTTTGACACCACCCTGGAAAAAAGTGGAAAGTCCCACTATTTTAACAGTTTCATTTTCTTTCAATACCCCTCCCCCAAAAATGGGCCCAGCAGTCAACTGTGTGAGATGGGAGGGGGTAGGTTTAGAATGGGGGGGGGGGGGGCTCACCCAGAGGCAGGTTGAGTCAGGCTATGGGGGATGAGATCACTCTAAGAACAAGCCCCCCCCAAAACAAAACCTCTGTACCCCAAATGGGAATGTACTATTAGGCACCAGAAAGGCTGCATTGACGCCTGGACACATAGTGTCCTTTGTTGGTGCCCAAAGGTGTGTTTCCTTGGGGGGGGGGGGGGGCACGGGTCACAGGGCTCTGACAGCATGCTCATTATTTTTTATTTTACTGGCGAAATAAAACTTTTTTTTTCTACTCGAGCTTCTCACCCTCCACCACAACCCCTCCCTTTCTGAAATACAGTTGATGATCTGGCTTTAATTAAAAAAAAACATAATTATCCAGGAACTTGGTGAGCCTTGCCTTCGTTGCAGTGACTTCCCACCCAAAGGGGTGGCCAGTAACCCTCTCCCCCCGACACACCTGACCACGCTGTACACGTGAATCCTGACACGTACTATTCAGTGGAACTGGGGCGATCTCCTCACGCGCAGCCCGACCCGACCGTCAGGAGGCTGAGAGGCGGCGTGAGCAGGCAGCCCCGGGGCCTCCTCTCGGAGCATGACTAACGATCGCAGCTCCTGTGCCGGGGCCTGATATGAGAAGCCGCTATGACTTTTCCTGCGCTGTCTTACAGTAAGTCTCCGCTTGGCATCTTCATCCACAGCAGTGTGTATTTTCCAGATATTCTCCGCTGCTTCACCTCTTCTTTATCGAGAGGCATACAAGGTTGGGGAAAGTTAACCCTGTAGAAATCAGGCACTTTGGTAGACACCCCATGAAGTGCCTGACTGGGCTTTCCTGGGCTCCATGTTGCCATTACCTGTCCGTGCGGCAGCTTCACCCCAAGCTGCACCCCAATCACACCCATCCCATCAGCCACCAGGTCATCAGCTACACTGAAGCCACCAAACCTGGCTGCTGAAGTAACCATAGACGACACACACTGACGTCTGACCACACCCCAGCGGTCCTGTCCCCCCCACCCCGGTATCCTGTTTTTTTTGGGCCTGTCCCTTTCTCTCTGCCTCCTGGAAGAGGCTGGAATCCTCTGTGCATATCACAGCGCAGATCCGAAGGGTCCGACCCAACTACGGAGGCCAGCAGGAACACCATAGAGCCACACTGTCATACTCGGAAAACGCAGCAGAGGAGGCCTGGTGTGGGGGTGGGTGGAGCCTGAGCGGCGGGTTCTGGGAACAGTGGAACCCAGTTCTGCAGGAAGGGGGCAGACATCTGGAAAACAGACAGAGAAACATTGGGGGGGAAATACAGAGGGGAGAACGGAGAACAAAAAAATAATGAGAAGCATACCTGTGGCCAGAGTGGGGGAGGGGGGCAGAAATAAGGGCCTCAGTCCCCGGTGGGCGGGTGGGTGATGGGATGGCAGCGCCAGTGGTGGCGGAGACAGCGGGTGCCACTCGTTCCCTCGTTCCTGAAACGTGGCCACCCCTGGCAGCCTGAGCGGCGGAACATGTGGAACAGTTTACGGTAATGAGACTCGAAATTAGAGGCGGCTTGAGGCGGCCAGCAGTGAGAGGCTGTAATTAAGGGCCTCTGTGGAGAGAGAGGCAGAGGGGCTTGTGTGTGTGTGTGTGTGAGTGTGGGTGTGTGTGCGGGTGGGTTATGCATATATTACATTGTGTGGACCAAATGTCCCCACAATATGATAAAAACCTGCTATTTTGACCTTGTGGGGATCATCTTCTCAGGCTCCTCAAGGGGAAATTCAATTTTATAAAAATGTGTGACTGCAATCAAAAAACTAAAAATGCCAAAAGTCTTGTATTTAGTTTGGTTACTGATGGTTAAGGTTAGGGCTGGGTGGGGGTTAAGGTCGTCATTGTTGGGATTAGGGTTTTTCCCATAGAAATGAATGGACAGTCCCCAAGAATATATGAATACAGACGTGTGTGAGGGTGTGTGTGTGTGTGTGAGAGTGTGTGGCTGCTATGAACCGCTACCAAACATTAACATTATTAGTAGATTCAAATAAATAACAAAAACCAACATGGCAGAATTGCAGAGCTATAGTTTTAACTATAGAGAAGACTGTGGGAAGAGTACCTGCCATTCCTCTTTGTAATACCCCCCCCAGTGACAGCCCCCCCCCCCCCGCAGCATTCCCTGTGTCGCCGGGCCTCCAGCCTCCTTTCCCCAGCTGGAGGAATCACCCCCAATGTTACATCCACACGAAATAAGGCTTCTTGTTTGAACCCCTGGTTTCTGCACCCATATTTACTGGCCCCGTCTGCCAGGAAGTACGGTAACATCCACGCGCTGTACCTATTCAGGGGTCCGCCCTCTTTTCAAGTGGCCAATCAGCTGGTGCCAAGTAGGAAGCCTAAGTACCGATTTGGCCAGCAACCAAGGGATTGGCAGCTAGGAGCTTCCCAGCCATTAGAATGACACAAAGTGGGGCCAAGCCCTAACCAAGAGCCTTAACCAGCTGAATGTTACCCTGTTTATTGGACCTCAAAACCAGCTTGTCTGGCATCACTCGCTCTTAAAATTACCTAAGGGAGGGGGGAATGCAAAGAAACCCTGTAAAGACTGCAGCAGGCATGCAGCATGGCAGAGCGAGACACGAGGAGACCGCGCAGGAGACTGCGCAGGAGATGCATCCACCGTGAGTCAATGTGTGGCTGCATGTCCCAGGCACGCGGCAGGCAGGCTGGGGGCCTCCAGGCCCAGGCAACACCGCCGTCCATGTCCAGCAGTCGCAAAGTGCCGGTTCCTCTGCCATTAGATCCGTACGCTGCAGGCAGAAAGTGTGGAAGTGGTTAAGTTAGAAGCAGGAAGCCGTGCAACCCACGATCCTCTCTCTCCCCGTCTCTCTCGAACCCGTGTCTGGGCCTCCAGGCCTGGGGCGGTGGGGAGAGGGGCTGGCCTCCACCTCAGGCTGGCAGCGGGAACAGAGGAGTTCTTTATTCTGGGGTTCTGGTGATTTAAATCATATGGCATAGCCTGAAATCACAGCACAGGCTGGAACGCTTTCAAACCCCCCCCCCCCCCCACTTTCTTGTTTTCTACCCATTCACTTTTACGTTCCATCTCTCTTTCCTTTTCCATGTTCCATTTTCAGTTCCAAAGCAAGCACAGTTGCTGTAGTACGTGTTTTAACTTTATTAGTGGAGTTGAATGAAGTGTAATTAATCAATTTATATGTCTATGTGCATAAGTGGGTTTTTAACCGACTCCATCCTTTCTCGTCTTTTTCTTTCCCAGGGTTGCTGTTGCCTTTTGCCTCCACTCCACTCAAACCTCATCCTGGCCCTTCGTTAGAGACGTAAAGAAGGGACTCCTCTCGACTCTTAGCATCCAGATTGTTGCGCCTCCCCTGTGCTGAAACGCCCGTTAGGTTCCTGTTGCATTGCTGCGGAGAATTTTGTGGCCATGGCAACCAACCGGGAACGGCAGGTGGGTCACATGACTGGCTTCCCACCTGCTGTCTACCCTTTTGCCTTCAATTCCATCAGAAGTCACTCCCCTTTTGACCTGCTGGCCAATGGAAGCCTCTTTGGGAGATTTGGGCGGACCTTCCAAAAGAGATGGCAGCATTGTGTAAGTAACCTCATCTTTTGTGTTACACTAACAATTAATCAACTTTGTTTCAAATATACCTGTTACCGTAGAACCAAAACAATTAAGTGTGGCTGTAAGTACGCAAAACCAACACAATAAAATGTGTCGAAATAAGAACATTTATCATTACTGTGGTTTGACAGTTAAACAGTTCAAATAAAATGTTACCAAAGTGAGTTCGTTATTGGGAAGTAAAGACAAAGATACACTATAACAATTCAGGGGAATTCTATCATAAACCCTGTTTACTTCCTTATGCTTATTTTGGGAAGGATTTAGACCAATTGTGATACATAAAATGTGTATTTGAGAGTCTTAGCTTCCTAGTGAGGTGATATAATTCTGATCGGAATAGGAAGTGAAGAGTTAGCGCCCATCCTACTGTAAAGGCCATGATATAGGAACATTGTTTCAAAATGTTGAAGCCTTGGAGTCACTGAAGATCATGAACAAATGCGATGGCAGAACATACTGAGAACTTAGAGGGTCTGTAAGTTTTGCTCTCTGTTCGAAGGGTTAGAAAAACTGCCCAGATTACGTCAAAGACTGTAGAAAATCCGTCAATGTTAAACTGAGCTGGAACACAGATCTGACTTAAACTGAAAGAGAATTTCAAATTTATTTTTTGGAATTCAGTCCCTGGGTGGCCCCATGGTGCCCCATGTCCCCGGGGACATGATCCCAGTTCTCCAAGGTCTGCTCTGGATAAGCGGTTCTGGAAAAACAAGCAGATGGATGCATTTTTGTGTAAAATCCCTCCTTTAAATATGTTCGGCTGCCCTGCTGAATTCACAGCTTTCAGTTCCAATTTAGCACTTTATTCTATTAACTGACTAGGACCTATTTTTTAATCCGGCTCTTCTTACAGTTTCATGCTAGATTCTTCTCGTTCATAGCGAGGATTCGGTACCGATTCCTTGCTGCGTGTTTGTGACCCGAGCACGAGGCATCGCTCCCATGGCTCTCTGACACGCTCTGCGATCACTGGCCTGCAGCGAGGGGGGGAAAATGTAAAAACGTGTTATAGCGTCCCAGTGAGGGAGGGGTTTTAAACCTCCTTTTTTTGAAGAGGCTGGCTGCACTGGCAGTGAGCTTTCAGTCCTGGCCTCCTACTCGTCTGGAGAGAGACACCGAACAAAACTGCCATTATGTGCCCCAAAGTAAGTCGGAGGCAAAACAGCATTACAGGCGAAATGGGGGGAAAAGAAATATTTAAGGAAAAAAAAAACAGGACGTGTTGAAATGGCTCCTTATTTTCTGGGCAAGGCAGAGTAGAAGCAGTCAGAGTTTCCACAGTGGATCATATGAGGTCCTGTTGTCCATCATGAAGGTGGGGTGGGAGTGGGGGGGGGGGGGGGGTTAGTATACATGGAGACACACACATGCCCTCGAGAGAGAAACACACCCACCTCGCAGGCAGGCTGGAAAAAACACCCAAATCGGTCACACAGCCCCAGGACGAGCTTCACACAGCAGCGGCAACGTCGGCCTGTCGCCTGCCTGTCGGCCAGCACATTCTAAACCAGCATGTGGACTCCCAGCCAATCGCACTCGTAGGTGGAACCTCTAGCTTTGCACCACCCCTCCATAGGTGGCCCCGCCCTGCTTCCTGAGCACGAATAAGGCAGGAGTGGGGATCCTTTCTCTGTGGCTCTTGTGCGCTTGCCGTCACCACGGATCTGGCCTCCAGGGGGCTGCAGGTTAGCGATTCGGCTGGAGACCCCAGAAAACCTCTGCAGCTCATTAGCAAACAGAAATGATGTGGAAAGAAGCACCAGCATAGCGACGTGCCTTATTTTTAATGACTATGTGGGTTAAATAACATTAAGGCAGGTCACCCCACCCCCCACCCCCAAACCGGGGGGACCTGGCGCTGTGCTGCAGGTCTGACTCGGGCTTCCCATGCATCCAGCCTGGCTCATCGCTCCACTCTGTCATTTTCCAACTTCTCCATTGTGTTCAGGTGCCGCTTTGTGTCTGGGGTACAAGCGCCGCCCCCTGGCATGTTTCTGCGACCGCGTCCTGCCCCCACTCTGCCATTTCTGCCAGGTGTCCCTCTCGTTGAGACTTGCCTAAGCACAATGCCGGCTCTTCAGGCATCAATCACCGCCTACACCTCCCACCCCCCTCCCACCCCCCACGGAGCTTAATCCCAAAGGTATTCGGAAAGCACGAGCGGGGGCCCCATGGGGGGAAGCTTGCGGTGCAGCAGAATCTTGAGTACACCCTACCTGCACATGTCACAGACGGATGGACGGGCAGACGCATAGACGCCCGTCTAGCTGCGCATGTGCAGGGACCTGGCCGCAGACGCATAGCTCCACCTGGCGCATGCGAACTCACACCCTTCCGTATCTTAAAGACAAACGGTAAGTAAAGGAGGGGTGCACTGGGGATTATGTTACAGAAGGGCAATGTCAGCGTGGCTCAGGAGGCTCACCTGAAGGCCCCCTCTGTCTTTGACCCCCTGCCCAGTAGCTGTCCTTAGAGATGCCTGCAGGGCACAGGACCCATTGAAGCTATTTCTTTGCAGGCATTCCGTATCTAAATCTGTCTCCCCCCCCCCCCCCCTTGAGCTGCATTTGGCTTCTGCTGACCATGCCTGCGTGGCGGTACTCCATATTTATGGACAGGGGTGCTTTAATGCAGCTAAAACAGCAGGAACCAATCAGGCGAGCCGCCTCGGAAGCTGCTCGATGCCATGCGTCATGCAGCCCTGCCCTCTCATTCTGGCTGCTTTCCTGCCACTTCCAGCCTCTACGCTTTTACATAAGGCAGCGCTGAGGTTTGGAGGCAGGTTGAGGTTTGGGCAAGGCGTGCACGCATCACAGGAGGTCCAATTAAAAGCTTATAAAAGCCAGAGGCGGTCAGCTGCAGCCGAACAAAAGGCATGAGAAGAGACAGCTGTGCCGATTGGCTGGAGCCACCTCACAGCATGGAAAAGACAGCCCTCGCCGATTGGTTGGAGCTGCACCACAACATAGGCAAAAAGAGCTATGCTGATAGGTTGCAGCCACCGCCCAGGGTTGCAATGCTGACAGAAATACCTGTTTGGCACAAAGGCAGGCGAGGGACAGGATGGGGGTGGGGGTGAGGAGTGGGGGCAGTGACTGCCTGAACAAGTATGATGACAGGCATGCCGCTACACCTGTAGACATGTGTGAGGCCGGCCTGCAGTGTTACACTCTGTTTCCTCAGTATATACACTATTGGTGCCTCCATCTTGGAGGTCAAAAGAACATTTACATACCTTGATATGTGTGTGGGAAAGATGGAAAGTCTGGGGGGGGCAGATACCCAAGAAAAGCGTTGACTGGACGGTTCTCATGAGCTGTTATCAGCCAATCTGCGTCGTTTTCTGGGCTCTTAGAGCAACAAGCCAGGAGGGCATTATCGCCACGGCGACCATGCGATAACATCAGACCGAGCCCCTCAAATGCCTCTGCGTCTCCGGTGGAGGGAGTGAAGCGTGTCTGCGACGGGGCTGCTGGAGCAGGAGCCAGGTGTCACAGGAGGCGAGGCGAGGCTACCGGCATGGGTCACCGATACACTGTGACAAGTAAATGTTCCCAGCCCAGCCAGATGCACCTGAACGGTCACCTGAACAGCGGGTTAGGGGTCGCCATGGAGACGCTGCCATGCTGCGCTGCATGCTGTCCAGACAGACACTTCACTGCATCCAGGCCAGAAACATCCATAATAAAGGGATATTCTGGTATAGTCATACCGCGCATGTAGGTTCTCACCCTAATCTGAGTATGAAGTTATGGGACATGTTTACCAGCCAGTCCACTGTGTGGATTCTGAGAGAGTTTAAGATCAGTATTGGTCAGATTACACATTAAACTCTTGGTTTTTGTTTGTAGAAGTTCTCTGGCATTTTCCATGTAATAGGCTGTCAGCAATGGCCCTAACATTTCTAACTGCTCAGTCTACGCAGTTCAACATAAGTGTTGATACGCTGATAGTCTCTCTGAGATGATAAGCAGAAATCTGAATGTGTGATTTATGTACTGAATGGGGACGATTTATCTGATCTTAAAATGGAAAAAAATCTCCATCTCCGACGTTTGCTTGCATGCTTTGGCAACTTGAGAACTTCAGTCAAATCGGCCGCACAAAAGTTAAGAAACTCGCTTTTGTTGTTTTTTAGCCGTTCCACATGTATATTGTAATTGCTGCGTTGAAACCGGTTTTATAGTTGGAAGCCTTGATTCTGATGCTAATCTTAACCGCAGTTCTTCTACGCTGTCATGTTATACCATTACACTGTAGCCAACCTTTCCCTTGGTTGTCCCTGTAGGGGAACCTTGAGGTCAACGCATGAGTTATACAACTGACATAAAACAAAACAAGATTCTTTGCTTTCATACTATATCAGGCAAAAAGGCTTCATTTGCACATTAATTACTGAAATATTTGTCAATATATTGTAAATGTGTAAATCAAATCATAACACAAAACACAGTTTAATTGAAATATTGTACAAAATTACAACTTTAGCTAGTAAAATGAGATGAACTACGGTCATAAACTCATCCCCCTCATAGTGCTGGAATTTCAATGTTGAATCCGGCAGTATTTTACAACTGCAGTTCTTCCAAGGCGTACATCAAACAGCTCTCTACTGCCTCTAGAGGATGAGTTCATATAACGATCCGACCACAGGGCACGCACAGTGCCAACGCAAACATATTCTCTCTCTCTCTCTCTCTCTCTCTCTCTCTCACACACACACACACACTTTTACAAAAAAAAAACTTTCCTGCCCACCAGCGCATACACACACTAACAATACTTACTCTGGTAGTCTAATTTACATAATTACTACACATAGATATATCATCGTCAAACACACACACACCCACAGAATATGGTGATATTCACTGAGATTCTGTACAAAACATTAGAGACATTCTGGTGCAAGTGGTTTACGATGGGCGGCAAAAAGGAAGCTTCAGAAACAAATAAAAGGCACAAATCTGTGGTTAAAAGAGAAAAAGGGTCAGTACTGCTCAGGGAAGCCAGATTCTCCATCATTTCTTATTTACGTGAAGCTGAACACTAAGTGTAGATTTCAGCAGCAGCGTCCTTATGTGTCTGTGTGTGATAGTGAGATCTGTGGGGGCTGTGAACAGAATCTCAGGAGTTTGATACAGCAAACCAAACTCTGTGTAAACTGCGTGTAAACTGCGTGTAAACCGCATGTCTAACACCACCACAATCAAAACCAGTTGACACTGACATACAAATAAATATTTCCTCTAATCTAAACTTCTTTCACAGACAATAAAATGAGGAAATGAAAGTAGCACGACCATGATGTTTGTATTCTATCCTAATATCTCAGACTTAGCATGTATATCATGCATATTAATGAGCACGTGAGTATTTGCAGTCTTACCGCAATGAAACTTTTCTGACTTTCTATTGCAGAGTTGCAATGTGTCGCGTCAAAGTCAAAAACTATTTTATGAAAATACGACACATGTGAACATTATACCTACAGGGAAAGATCCCTTTATCTGCTAGTCACTTCTCCACCCACAGAAAACGATTTCAATTATATTATATTATCAATTATTATTATATATTATATTATATAATAATATATTATTATATATTATATTATTATTATATTAACACAACATATCACTGCTAAATATGGTGGAGGGAGACATGCGGAATATTCCTAAGTCTAGTCAAAACTATCCTGAAAAAAGAGAAGGGTTTACTTTAAGAAAAATCTCCTTGGTTGCATCGGGTAAATGAATTACAAATAAGAGTCAATAAACCTGTACTGGTCCATTCCTTTAAATAATTTTTATTTGCTTCATGAAACGTGGCTTTACTTAAATTCCGGTGAAGCCAACTCAGGTTTCTTACGCATTTTTACTAAAGAATCCTGGCATTTTCAACACACTTTCTTTTACAAGCTGAACATTCTGCAGACATGAATATCTGGCATGCATGATCCCTCAGTCATCCACACAAAATGTGTTTTGTAAAAACACAGGTTTTACAAAAAATAGCACGAACTCCCCCCTCAGAAATAAAACTGCCTATTATCTAATGTATCTAATGTTCATTCCATAAATATTAGAACAGTCAATAATGAAACCAAAATGGCTTCGATAGACAGGAGATCCTGAAACAGGCTACACTTTTGGGGTCAGGTTCATCCCATCCAGCTACAAAATTCTACATATGCTCATACAGGTAGCACAGTACTCCATGTACTCATATCTTTGTGGGGACTCTCCATTTCTTTGGGACAAACCCTAACTCTAACTATGACACCCTAACCCCCCCCCCCCCCAGCCCTAACCTTAACCATAAGTGACCAAACAGAATGCAAGATCTTGGCATTGTTTGTTTTTTGATTGCAGTCACAGATTTTCATAAAATTATTCTCTTGCGGACCTAAGAAATGTCCCCACAAGGTAAAAAGTTACTTGTATAGTTACTTGGAAGGTAAAAAGCCCCCCCACCCACACACACACACACACACATGGAATGTCATCTTTAAGGAACAACAGGACTTAACAGTATCGTATGAGAGATTCACAAAAACATAATTTCCTCATAATGCAGAGGACAAAAATGATTGCGGGATCTCAGGAAGATCTATGCACAGCGTATTGTGAGAAAGTATGTGCCCTGAAACATTTTGCTAGCGTACTTATAGAAGATGGCAATCTTAACAATTAACCACAAATGGTTACATTCTGAAATCATGAATTCAAAAGTATGGGAAAATTGCAGAATACTACAAATGAAAAAAATAGTGGAATAAGTTACTGGTGTGACATTTAGAAGTAAAGATTAGACACCTAAATAGATAGTTTCAGTATACATGTTTATGAATAATCTGAACGCTATAAATTCCAGTAATTCAGGTTGGAATTTAATTATTTCATTAGGATTAACCTGATGAACTTTGATTATATCTTCTCCGTTTTCTTCAGCTAGACTATGAGGTTACATACGGTGACATCACCTCTGGGCTCAACAGTGCGTTTCTATCAGCAAGAGAAAGATGTAGATATACATGCAGAAGGGTATTTAAGGCCGAAGTCAAAATCTAGGACAAACTGTTATTTTGGATCGCGCTGAAAAAATGTAGTCCTCATTACTGCTACCGAAGATCAGTGTTAAATTCCAGCACCAAGAAGACAAAATGTTCGAGTCATTTGTTAGAGCCATTTAAGCCACCTACACAAATACTAATGGTATGTGAGCCGTGGTTGTGTACGCAGCACTTAGACTCATACACTCGTGAAGGACGCCTTATTCTCGGAGGCAACGCACGTTTTACGCGAACGACACGATCTCGGTCGCCGCACTGATTCGCTTTTTACGGTCACGGAGGGATCATCCTTCGCAAGTTCACTAGACTAAGCCGTTCACCATCACAACCAAATAGTTTCAGTCATATAAATAAGTGATAAATAGTCTTAATTCGCTTTCCCACCCCCTCTGACGGTAAAACTTTATTTTAAG